>NC_092275.1:18200004-18335004 GCF_036320965.1 Panulirus ornatus
TAGTAATAATAATGATAATAATGATAATAATAATGATAATAATAATGATAATAATTATGATAATAACAATAATAATGATGATGACAATAATGATAATATTGATAATAATAATAATGATGATAATAATAATGATGATGATGATGATAATAATGATAATGATAATAATAATGATAATAATGATAATAACTGATAATAATAGCAGTAATAATAATAATAATAATAATAATGAATGAAATAATAATAATGTTAGTGATTCTGAAAATAAGGATAATTTATTTGTTTATACAAGCACGTATCTTCCTACCTCAGCGAGGTAGCGTTACGCCGTTTAGAAAACTGATACGGGAGTGGAGGATTTCCAGTCCCCTGCTCCCGCTCCACTCGGCTCCCTTCCACGACACGCAGGAGATCCGTGGACAGTATCATTTCTCCCCAATCCCCCGTCATTTTCCATTATAATCATCTCTCCTCCGAATGTTTCACAAACAGTTTGTGTATATCCGTCGGTGATGTGATTTACATGATTTCGATGTTGGAAAATGCTTGCATCTAGGCCGGGTGCCCCTCAACACCATGGAAATGGCAAATCTAACATATCCTGTCCCATGGCCTGCTCTCACTGTTCACATCCTGTTGCAGGATCCGCTCTTGCTTCTGCATCATAACAACACACACACACACACACACACACACACACACACACACACACACACACACTGACGCTTACAATATTGTTTTGTAACACTCAACATTTACCATGTGTTTTTCGTTTTCTAACTGATGAAGATGTGATGAGGTAGTGAATAGTGGAATGGGTAGGTTAAGTGCAAGTGAATGTGTAAACACAGTTTTATGGACGGTATAGGTAGGGAAGGGAGTTCATGTGATGTAAAAGGATAGTGAGTAGTGGGATGAGAAAGTTAATTCGCTTGTGAATTTCTAAACACAGGTGTATTGATGGTTCAGATAGGGAAGGAGTTCAAGTGATCGGGAAGTATGCAAAATGGTAGTGAGTAGTGGAATGAGAAAGTTAAGTTTCTAGTGAATTTGTAAAAACAGGTGTATGGACGATATAGGTAGGGAAGGAGTTCGAGTGATTGGGAAGTATGTATAAGGGTCCTGAGTAGTGGGACGAGAAAGTTAAGTTGCTGGGGAATGTTTAAACACAGGTTTATGGACGGTATAGATAGGGATGGAGTTTCACTGATTGGGAAGTATGCAAAAGGGTCGTGGAATAAGAAACTTAAGCTGCTAGTAAATGTGTAAACACTGGTGTATGGGCGTTATCGGCTGGGAAGTATTTCAAGTGATTCCTACGTGTAAAGTTGACTTACAGTTTCCTTTATACTGTAAGATGGTCTGCGGGCGAAAATGTGTCGATTTTTCTCGAAAGGATAGAACATGTATTTACGTTTTGAAATGTTTTGTATATATATATATATATATATATATATATATATATATATATATATATATATATATATATATATATATATATATACTCATATATAGTGGCGTGCAGTAGGGGAGTGAGACTAGAGCATGAGTGTAAGATTGAACAAGGAGGACCTGGAGGAACTGTAGTGCTCGTGGTAGCAGCAGTTGTTCAAAAGCTCTAGCCAACGGAAAAAAATATTCCTCCACTTCGTATCCACATCTTGAATAATAATAGTGACAGAAGCAGTGTGACACTGCGCAAGAATACCATGAGATTCATATGTGTTCAGGAGTTCAGGACACTCTGTTCCTGTGGGCCCAGCCCTCAACTCTGGCGCTACCGATGGTGATATTTGGATTCACGAAGCATTGCTGGAGAGTTGTGAGGAATCTTCCCTTCTCTTGCTGGAGTGGGCCAAGAGCAGCTGTTTCCGGGGCCTGTCATCACAAAGACCTCCGGCGGAAGTGGCGAAAAGTTGCCTGCTTGTGTGTTTGTGTGTGTGTGTGTGTGTGTGTGTGTGTGTGTGTGTGTGTGTGTGTGTGTACTTATACTTTTTCCGCTGAACCATTAACACAGTGGCTATTTGTTTTTGTTCACAGAAAACGTTAGAATCACTCTAGCATAAATGACTGAACTTTGGCACAACAATTTGTATTGTAAACAGAAGAAGGTTTGATGCAGGTATATTATAGGTTAATGAGGATTAGATACCAGTGTATTGTAGGTTAACGAGGATTAGATACCAGTGTATTGTAGGTTAACGAGGATTGGATACCAGTGTATTGTCCCGGGAGATGCAGAGCCTCAGGGTCACTTTAACATACGAGAGCTCTGTACTTGTGGATCCACAGGGGTCCCTTATTTCTTCCTTGATGGTTTGTGAGATTCATGAAATGCGAAGCAACTTAAACGAATTTAAACAGCGAGAGACCACTGGAGTCCTTGCGAGGCTGATTGTGACAGTGGAAGATATTATAAACTCACGACATGCAGATGATATCAAGAGAAAAACCCGCAAAACTGTTCAGTCGACGAAGGTGGCATAATAATAAAAAAAGCGTTAGTCGTGGGCTTGAAATAACTATGAAGTCTATTCGTAAGCGTTTGGATCATACACCTTTCAGCCACTCTGGTAGATCATTCCATTCCACGCGTTAACGACCCTGTTGAAGACGAATTACGTGTCCTTTTTCGAGGTAAAACGTTTGCCCACGAGTTTACGTCCATTACCACAAGTGAAATCAGACGAATCAATTGTTAGGATCGAGATTATCAAAGCCTTTTATAAGTGCATTAGATCAGCTCTTATCCTTCTGTTAAGTTGGCTCTCATAGGATTTGTTTCTCAGTCTGGGAATCATCTTGGTGTTCAACTCTTCTCTCTCCATTCTGTCAGTATATTTTTACAAGTTGGGAGACCAAAACTGAACTCAGTATCCAGGATGTGGACGCACCCATGAACTGTAAACAGTGAGGAGGGTTTCTATTGCCATAAATTCGAGAGCTCTGTCACTAAATCCAAGAATCTTGTTCGACCTTTTTGCTGCTTATATGTGCGGCTTACTTGACTTAAGGTCATCAGGGATTTACCTATTGCTGGTCAGCACAGTTCATACTGTATCTTACTCTTTCGTTTTTACTCCCGATTCATAAGACTTTGCTGTTGATATTAGAATTCATTTGCCACCTATAAGCCCAGTTATTGTTCGTCTATGTCAGTTTAAAACTGCAGACAGTCAAGTTCAACTGTAGATTTTTTTATCAGCTTAGTTCGTCTACGAATTTTGATAACTTACACTGCAACCCATTATCAATATCAGTGATATACATGAGAAAGAGAACCGGCACCAAAACTGATCCCAGTGGCATACCACTTGTTACGTGTAGATATATAAGAATTTTGCCATGGCTTCGTTGTCTTGAAGCAAGTCACCGTTTTCCGTAATTGATAGACCAATTGACTGGGTAGACGATGACTCAATTGCTTCTGATAGAACTATAAAGCTCCATAGGGTTTCTTGTGCTATATACGGCAATTTATCTCAAAACAAAGAGGAAAAATGATATAAAGGAGAGATTAGGGATAGCTGAGGACTGTTGTTGGTTGGATAGCATAGTCTGTACACTGGAGTCCACAAGGCGTCTGTTAACAGCGCCAGAACATTTACTGTTTTCCGTTTCCGCTTCCGTAATTCTCATGTGTCTGCAGAGTAATGGTTAAGTCGCTTGTTGAATATTCATAGGTCCTCCTGAGTGGTCCCTCAGTGGCCTTCCTGGTTGCCATCATCTCTTGGAGTTTCACGGATCCTGGCCTTGTACGAGTTTACATTTGCATACACGTTTTCCATCATCCAGTGATCACAGTCTGCTTCTTATCCTTATAAAAGTATGAATTTTGATCTTTACTGGATGTGAAGGTTAGCATGAAGTACACTTGGAGGTACATCATGTTTTCGACCTTCATGGTGTAGCGGTTAGCGTTGCCGACCATGCAGCATTCACGGACTGCATGAGGGTGGTGTATCGGTTAGCGTTGCTGACCATGTGGTATTCACGGACCGCAAGGGGTCGAAGGCATAGGTTCGAATCCTAGTTGAGGCAGTCGGTCCACAGACAATCTAGTTTTCTTATGAGAATGTTTCTCATTAGAATCTTGCTTGACAAATCAAATGTTTTTCCATATACGTAGCGGAGAGTGCAACAAATTGGAGACAAATTGGTGATAATTTAAGAATAAAACAGCATCACTATAGCGCTCGTGTTAAGCAAGAATCCACTGCTTTATTCATGCATATGTCAGGCTTCAGCCACCCTCCTGACTAGAATAACCCTCTGGAAATTGTATCTTGTCGATCAGTGGTACATAGAAATATCACGGAGTGATTCGTCTTTTACCAGTAGGTATGTGTCGTGGTGTGTGGACCAGGTAGGGGTAGTCTGGCGTGGATGGGCCGTGGTGTGTGGACCAGGTAGGGTTGTGTTGCAGGGATGGGTCGTGGTGTGTGGACCAGGTAGGGGTAGTCTGGCATGGATAGGCCGTGGTGTGTGGACCAGGTAGGGTTGTGTTGCAGGGATGGGTCGTGGTGTGGAGTTGACAGGTAGGGTTGTGTTGCAGGGATGGGTCGTGGTGTGTGGACCAGGTAGGGGTAGTCTGGCATGGATAGGCCGTGGTGTGTGGACCAGGTAGGGTTGTGTTGCAGGGATGGGTCGTGGTGTGTGGACCAGGTAGGGGTAGTCTGGCAGGAATGGGTCGTGGTGTGTGGACCAGTTAGGGGTAGTGTGGCGTGGATGGGCCGTGGTGTGTGGACCAGGTAGGGTTGTGTTGCATGGATAGGCCGTGGTGTGTGGACCAGGTAGGGTTGTGTTGCAGGGATGGGTCGTGGTGTGTGGACCAGGTAGGGGTAGTGTGGCAAGGATGGGTCATGGTGTGTGGACCAGGTAGGGGTAGTGTGGCAGGGATGGGCCGTGGTGTGTGGACCAGGTAGGGGTAGTGTGGCAGGGATGGGCCGTGGTGTGTGGACCTGGTATTCACATCCGTCTCTCGGGTATCGTATATCAGCAGGGACTGATGGGACTGCCCCAACTTTCCTCGCCAGCAGCGTCCTCTTCCCAGTGGCCAGATGGTTTACGTCATGCTTTTATCACATGTGCTGTAACATCATCATCATCATCCCTTCCCTGTTATCTGGATGGCCTTGCGTCTTGATGAACGAAAGATAAGTTGGCCTTGAAAATTGACGAATTGAAAATTTGGTTGAAATGATTGGTGTGTGTATATATATATATATATATATATATATATATATATATATATATATATATATATATATATATATATATATATATATGGGTAGATAGGTGGATAGATATATTAGCAATATTAAAATGATTTTGTAGATATGTTTAATTTGATTGTAATTATTTTATTGATGGAGCAATACGACAGCTTGGGTCCAGCACCGAGCGAGCCATAGGGATAGATAGGCCTCTCAAGCCATCGTAAGGTACACGTAAGTTAAGGTTTCAGGGCGAGCTGTGGGAAGAGGGGATCTAGCACTCCTTCCGAAACCATAGTAAAGTGTTACGTGTGTAGGGGTAGAGTAAGCGAGGCGGCTCCTGCAGTTAGTCGATCCTCTCACGGCGAATCAAGAGTTTCACCGGTGGGCCCAGTGTCTCCTTCCTGTGGTGGCGACGGATTCACCTGTTTTGACTTCCTGGGGACGGAAGCCCCGGGAACAGACATCTTAACCGGATTTAACGTAATCTGGACGGCTTAATGCGGCAAGCGGACGAACAGCGATGGCCTCCTTCCGCTGCGGACGATAATGATAGAGTGTGCTAGTGTTTTCCTCTTGCCTTGTCTGGTGATATACACCGTGCCTGATATACGACGGAGAAGTTATCCCATGGCTGATGTATGCAAGTGGTGGTAGGTGTGGGTAGTGGTGGTAGTGGCAGATGGTGATAATGGTGGTTATAGTAAACAGAAGTGGTCTTGGTGGTGACATTTCGGATCACTAGTGGCGGTAATTGCTGGCAGATGTCGCCAGAGGTAGTGTTTGGTGTCAGCCTTAAAAAAAAGGAGGGTGGTAGGTGGTAATGTTGACAAGAGGGGAAACGGGTACGTAGAAGTTAGAGATGGGTGTTGTACTGGCCCTGAGGGGATGTCATACGTAGCCATAGCATTTTTGCAGGTGTAGCTTGAATGTAGAGCTGTTGCTATGGCAGGTGTGGGTTATAGTGGTGGCAGAGATGAACAGCAGTGGTAGAAAAGATGAGTGAGACTGGTGACAAATAGGATGAACGCTGGTGACAGATAGTGGGCAAGTGCTTATAGTAGCACTGGTATGTGTGGAGGAAGGAGTTGTAGGTGTAACAGTTGTAGGTGGCAGGTGTGTGCAGTGAACTGGTAGCAGACGTAGGCAGTAGAGACACCATGTGAAGAGGGTATGGATGTCAGGTTTGTGCCCTCGTGGTGATCGGTCTGGTGTAGTGGTGTCAAGTCTGGAACGCATGTAAGGGACATGAGAGTTGGCAGGTAACCAGCAGTGCTAGCAAATGTGGGGCTGTGTGAATGACAGATTGTGGGCAGTAGAGGTGGTTAGGGCCGTACATAAGCTCCGTCGACAGAGATGGTGAGGTGCTTAGCGGCGTGAAACACACGAAAACCATGGATGAGCGGGTTAAGTAGTGTGGGAATGTTCACAGGGCAAATTGCAGTAAAAGTTATTTATGATTACAGACAATTTTTCTCTCCGTAAAGATATCTAATTGTTTGATAACATGATGTGTTTGTTCAGGTGTTATTTCTTTATCTTCTGTGTCGTTTGTTTTTTGATAGGGTTGTGCTAGAACGAAGGAAATAACCTGTATTATCGATGATTTTAAAAACGCTTCGTAATTGATATACTCTCCTGTTCCCATTTTCTGTTGATATCGAAATCTTGCTCTCCTGCTTTGTTCACAATATGTCTTCATTTTTTGAACATCTTTTTACGATAACATGGAACGTCTTTGATCATATAGTGCCCAACACAGCTCGAGCAAAACGTGCCCCCAACCTGGTCGTCTCAGGTGAAAGGAAAAGAGGTGAAAGAAAAGTGAAAGATAAAGAAAGAAATTAATCAGGACTCAGCCAGTGTTTGTAGACCTAACTCTTTAAAGGAAGGAAGGTTATATGAAAAGGGAAAGAAAGAAGAGAATTCCTCTGCTCAGCTGTTTAAGGGACGAAGGAGGCATCAATAGAAATTAGTCTAACTTCAGTGGTTTTAGTGAAAGAACGTGAGGTAGGGAGGGACAAGAAAATGGGTAAAAATAGAAACTGGGGAAATAGGTTTACAGGTTCCTTTGTAGTCATGAGCAGTCGTGATGGTAATTCTAAGCAGTAGGGGTGGCAGGTATAGATAAGCAAGTTGGTGTGGGTAGTAGGTGTGGAGAGAGGAGTTGGCAGGTACAGATGATCATGGTGGTAGGTGTAGGTGGTAGAGGTTGTAAGGTCTTTATATGCGGGCGTTCGTGTTGGTAGAAACCGTTGGCACAGGTGGTGGCAGGTGTGGGTTGATAGGAGCGACAGGTTCTCGTCATAAAGAGGTTGGTAGGTGCGGGAAATTGTGGTGGCAGGTGTGGACTTCAGGAATAACTGGTGTGAGCAATATGGCTGGCTGTGAGAATACCTCCCAAAGGAGTTGGGGTGTGACCTCCCCAAGGGGTGAGGTGTGGTGTGGGGAGGCAGTCATTATGCCACATACAATGCCTCTCGTTTATAATTCACTTAGGCCTAACCTGGCCATGAAATCTGAGCCCAATATGGGTGTTACAGGTCACCGGGTGAATGGTGGAGTTAATTGATCACTGTCTTAACTGGTGACTGGCTCACTCCTCTCCTTGTCCCTCGCTTTCTCTTTCTGCCTTACACACACACACACACACACACACACACACACACACACACACACACACACACACACACATATATTATATATATATATATATATATATATATATATATATATATATATATATATATATATATATATATATATATTTTTTATACATATTCGCCATTTCCTGCGTTAGCGAGGTAGCGTTAAGGACAGAGGATTGAGCCTTCGAGGGAATTTCCTCACTTGGCCCCCTTCTCTGTTCCTTCTTTAGAAAAATTAAAATGGAAGGGAAGGATTTCCAGCCCCCCGCTCCCTTCCCTTTCAGTCACCTTCTACGACACGCAGGGAATACGTGGGAAGTATTCTCTCTCTCTCTCTCTCTCTCTCTCTCTCTCTCTCTCTCTCTCTCTCTCTCTCTCTCTCTAAGGGATGGACGTTTCACTTGGGATAACGGGATCTGACCTTACTTGTATGTACCTAAATGTCACCTTCCGTAGATTCACACCTCCAGCTGAGTTTGGGACAGAGCTGCACTTAGATGTTTGTTGCTGTAGCTTTGAGATGTATAACCAAAGCAGTGTTTGTAGTTTTAGCTTTGAGATGTATAACCATAGCAGTGTTTGTTATAGCTTTCAGATGTATAACCACAGCGGTGTTTTTGTGGTAGCCTTAGTATAATCTTGAGATTACAACCACAACTGTGTTTGGTTCTGTGGCCTTTAATAAGATCTATAACCAAGAGCAGTGTAGCTGATCAGGTATGATTATAATCATCTAGTGTGTATTATACTCTATACTCTTATCCATATTGATTTATATATAAAGGGTTGAAAGGTCTCGGGTTAAGGACCCTGAGTAGATTAATCATATTGTCCCTGTGTCTTTCCCTCTTCTCACGTCGGAGTTTCAAAAGAAGCTTTATCCTCTCCTATTCTTACATAACATTATTTCCGAGGATCGATTTAGGGTCGAGGGCCATCTGGTGTGTCTCGCAGGTACGATAATGGGTTCCGACCGTCTTCCTGACACTGTACTCTGAGTGGAGTCAAAGACTCTCGTGTAGTTTTGATAAGTGACTGGGCCAATGAGGGCGTTAGGCCCTACACAGTTACCCTGGTAGGCATTCTGCGTCCGCCTACAGCCAGTTAGATGCCACTTGACGGTATAGTTTCATTTCCGCGTCATTCCTCTCCTTCTCCCTACAGTGACCCAGGAAAATTATCAGCGTCTCCCTCACACCTCGAAACCTTAGTTAAGCTGTGAACTGAGTCAGCATTCCTGAGAGGATGTGTTGGAGGGTTGTTCAGAGAGTTCGAGGCATCCTGGTCATTCCCGGTGAGGGGAGGCAGATTGTCCAGAGTTACACACACACACACACACACACACACACACACACACTTAACCCTACCTGTCCAACCCCTTTTTCTCGCTTGTAAATTCCCCATTTAGAAAAGAAAGGAGACAGGGCATGAGAGTTTCTTCAAGCAAGTCTTGATGGTTTCTTTGCCTAACAGGGATATCGGAGGCTGGATGTGAGGTGGAGAATGTCTACCGCAACGGTAGGTAGAGCCCCACATCAGTCAGGTATCTGCCTTGAATCAGGTCGAGTAACCTCGTCTTCTCCGAAAGGAAAATGGTTTGGTAGAAACCCTTCATGTCTCCAGTGTTGGGGAGATACTCTATATACGTAGCAGCACTGACTGGAGTGAGTGGTGAGGCAAGAGCCCTCACTCACTGAACGGTGTTCACCCAGCGGTGGCACCCCGTGAGCTGAACCAGGCCACCAGCTACTTGACTCTGGTATGTCGCTCGTAACAGCCACCAGGGCGCTGGGCACCCTTTGGCGGGGAGGAGAAGGAGGAGGAGGTATAAACACCAGGCCATCGCTCCTTACACTCAGAGGGGAGAACTGAGGGTCAGGCGGTGTGGTGGTGGTGGTGGTGGAGAGCGGCCGTAGGCGGTGTGTGTGTGTGCGTCTCACTTTCACTGTCATGTTCGTCGAGGTGCGATGGTTGGTTAGGAGGAAGCATCATCAAGGATATGATGACTTTCTGACGTAAGGGTGTCTGATTGTTGTGCCCATATCCTGTGGCCCAAAAGAGGAGACAGGAATGCTCAAAAGGTCCGAGAATTGGGCCTGAACAATTGAATTACATTAGGGGGTTACATAGTGGTAAAAAAGATTGAATTACATTAAGGGTTGCATAGTGGTAAGAAAAAAGATTGAATTACATTAGGGGTTACGTAGTGGTAAAAAATAATGTTTACAAGGATGGGTCAGCACTAGATGGATTATTTAGCTCATTACGCTGGGGGTGAACAGCACTGAATAAATCATTATGCTCTTTACGTGGTAGGGTGAACAGCTTCCAAGAACTGAACAACGAGGATTGGATTACGATCAAGATAACAAGAGAACGATTTACACTGAGCGAAGTTAGGGTACTTTCTAAGTGTCGGAGGTCGGGCGTTGTCGCGAATCTGAAGTGGTCAGGACCCAAGACAGATGTAGGTCTTCTGAGTTCACGACAAGCCTTCTGGAGGAGTGCGAGTTCTCACAGTCCGCTGGCCATACTGTTACCTCGACACAGAAGCCAAAAGCTCTCCAGACTAAATGTCTCTGGTTTTGAATGCCACTGAGTACCACACACACACACACACACACACACACACACACACACACACACACACACACACACACACACACCTAACATAGACTAGGGGGTGTACTTGTGTGTATGTATACATCCGTAAGAGTAAAGACATAGAACATTGCAAGATAAAGAGACGGAGCAACATGGGTTAACACACACATGTAGTCATCACTTAAGGAACAATTAGGATTATTAAGATGATACGTGAAGCAGTGAGATACACAATTCACAGAAATAGGAGAGTTCTGATAATGGGGAATTTCAGTTCCGAAGAAACAGACTGTGAGAATTTCTTGATTCTCACATTGACAAAGAATCATAGAGACACAAGTTCATTGGAGGAAAACAAAGAGTTTCCTTTTAACTAGGACGTCACTAAGCACACACTAGAATCAAGGGCTGATACAACCTCATTACTAGACATTATCTACGTACGAGATAACAGTTGAATTTGGAATATCATTATAACGTAGCAATCAGAGGAAGTGATCAGGTAAGGCTTGAGTTCGATTGTGAGAACGTAGAAGGAACAGAAAGAAAAACAGACATATGTAAAAAAAGAGACATAGTTGTGAAATCTACACAGAACTAAACATTTTCAATAGGACTGATCAATTTCAGTGGAATTCAGTGGATACGATCCAGGTTGGTCTTGTGAAAGGTTCAGCAAGATTTACAATGAAGTAGGAACATGAGTGCCTGTAGCTTCAGATGCAAAGGAAAGCTTAAAGATAGAGATATGCTGTCGTAAAAAATGTCAAGTAGTATAACAGCTTAGGAAAGTACATGAATGTGTGATTAATATCTATGATTACTATGTGTGTTACGAGGAGAGAGTTCTACTCTCATGTTGCCCGGTCTCTTGTACATATGAACCATGTCTTTACTTCTATGTATGTGCATATGTGAATTTACTCTTTCAAAGTATGTGACAGACTCATAGTCTTTCTGAGCTCAAATTTTGATGAGGGCTGCATAGTTGCGGAGCGAATTAGAGTAAATATCATAGACTTACACAGATGCACAGACCACGGCGGAGACCCTCAGAGACCACGGAGAAGACCCTAAGGCCCAAGTTATAGTCTAATGAGATTAGTTTACCGCTTTGTAAAAAAAAAAAGCGACTTCAGAGGCCCCGAAGCGGAAATTATGTGATGCCGTTTATTACGATTCATTTTCATTGGGTTGTAATGAGGAGGAAAGGGCGCGGTGGAATAGGGGTGTGACACGCTTGCCTGGACGTGAAAACTCCGGTATGGGGCCGAGTGGCGTTTAGTGGGGGTAACGGAGCGTTGTGGTGAGGAGGGTGTTCATCACTGTGGTGGTGCCCTGACACAAGATGCACCACAGAGGAAAGGAGGAAGGTTCGGGAGGAGGAGGAGGAAGGGGAAGGTTCACAATGGGTTTTTGCTGTTATTATCTGTCATTTGGCGTGAATGCTTCCGTTCTCTGTGTCTGTCTCTGTCTGTCTGTTTGTCTTTCTGTCTGTGTGAGCCTGATGGGAAATGACCGGTGTAGAACCCGTTGCACACCAACGTGAGAAGAAGGGTATTCGAGTACATAGTATTTGAATAGTCATTTCGATATTAGAGGCGATCATAGCCTACCGGTAGCGCTCCCGTCTGTTGCACGGGGGTCCCGGGTTCGATCCTGGCTGTTTGAGGTTTATATATATACATATTATCCCTAGGGATAGGGGAGAAAGAATACGCCCCACTAGAGTGTGAACTCTATCTCCTTACTATGCAAATCGGAAATCTATTACACACACACGTTTGCGAATGATTGGAATAAGCTGGATGATCAGATTGTAAATGCGGACGGCGTACAGGAGCAACAAACGTTGTATGACTGAAGAGAAAGTTCACGAGATACCTCCCCACGAGTGCAGGACTCCCCACCCACACAATATGAATACATAATGACGCCACACGTTGCCGTTGGAGTCTACAAGCTTCCATAGTGTAGTGGTATAGGCTGTGTGATCCATCTCTCTCTCACGGGCTCCGGTTGGAATTCCGGATTGGGCAGAGCCTGTAAGGCCCCTGACTCTCAGGCGAGCCAGCTGTTCATCCTCTTCTCCTTTTAGGGCTGGTGTGTGTGTGTGTGTGTGTGTGTGTGTGTGTGTGTATAGATAGGTTAAGCCCCTGGGTAACTACAAGTGTAAACCCCTCTCCCTGTGACTCAACTGTGGGAATCACACACACACACACACACACACACACACACACACACACACACACACACACACACACACACACGGGGCAACACGAGTGTAAACTCTCACCTCTTAATACACAAATGGTAATCGTAGATAGTAATTACACACACACACACACACACACACACACACACACACACATACACACATGCACACACAGCAGGATACTGGTAGGCTCATACACAACGTACTAACTGAGACACAGTTACAACTGGTACTTGGATCCCTCCCCTCCTCCAGTTCCTACACTCCGGCCACACTGTCTGTCATGGTCAAGGGCAGTTCCTGTATTGTTTGGCCGCGTGACGGGCATGAAGATACTGTGTGACGCCCCCGGCCACCAGACGCACTGTGGCCTTGACCACCACACACTGTGGTACATGATCCTAACTGTGTCTCCACTGTGTCCACCTACCACTTGGAGGAGGAGGACTGGTGCACCACATGATCTTGGTTGTACTACCACTGTATTCCACCATCACCACTCTATGCCACCACCGCCTGAGGAGGAGCAACGTGGGCCACATGATCCCAGCTGTACTACCACTGTGTCCCACCACCACTGTATCCCACCATCACTGTATCCCACCACCACCAGAGGAGGAGCAACGTGTATTATATGATCCCAACTGTACCACCACTGTATCCCAGCACCACCAAGCAGGAGGAGACCCGTGTACCACATGATCCCAACTGTACCACCACTGTATCCCAACACCAAGCAGGAGGAGGAGGAGACCCGTGTACCACATGATCCCAACTGTACCACCAGCATGTCCTTGGAAGGTAACAGGTCCTGTGGGGTTAAGAAAAATTAAGTTAACCTGTTTAGCTTGGATTCCATTAATCATAACTTTAGCTTGGATTCCATAAATTATAACTGTTATCATTCTAATAATATGTTCCTAGTCAGTTATGTGGGTTCAGATTCCTTGATGTGTCAGATGCAGATGTTCCTTAAAACGATTCCCACCGTATGAAGGAGAATATCCAGGGTTCGAGGTATGGTCCTTCCTAGGTGTACTGGTTTACTCCAAGAAGAATGTCTGCCTGTGATGAGGACTTATATCCCTCATGAGCATTGAAAGTTTCGGTATCATTTAAAGATTTTGTCTTTATCGTCTCTTATTACATCGATCTGTGTTGTGTTTATTTTTTTCTTCTGTAAGCTCGTTGAGTGGCTACAGTGTCCATGAATATGTGGTTGCAGGCAAGGCCGGGTTCGGGGTGTTGAAGTGGTGCCTTGGGCATTCGTACATCTTCTTCGTCAGGATTGCTGGTCTTGCATTCTGTCTTCTTCGTCAGGATTGCTTGCTTTCTGTCTTCTTAGTACTATGGCTCGAGATTAGCCTTGACGTATTCTTCACATGTGTCCTATATCCATTTTTATTCTTTTTTTTTTATCCTCTCTCTTACCAACTCTTACCTAAATTTGAATCACAAAATATTCAGTGATTTTGGGTAAGAGGGTTTAGTTACTGTTTGGGGAGGTAGGGTGACAGGGGTATTAATGGGGAAGCAGGGTGAGATGGGTATTGGTGGAGAGGTGGGGTAAGAGAGGTATTGTCGGAAAAGAGGTTTGGAGACGGGAGGTGGGAAATTTACCTCGTTCATTATCTTCCTGTATATATATATATATATATATATATATATATATATATATATATATATATACAGAGGGATGGGTGATTATTAGTGCCTATGCACCTGGGAATGAGAAGAAAGACCATGAAAGGCAATTGTTTTGGGAGCAGCTGAGTGAGTGTGTTAGCAGCTTTGATGCACGAGACTGGCTTATAGTGATGGGTGATTTGAATGCAAAGGTGAATAATGTGGCAGTTGAGGGTATGATTGGTGTACATGGAGGTTCAGTGTTGTAAATGGAAATGGCGAAGAGCTTGTAGCTTTGTTGCTGAAAAGAACTGCTGATTGAGAATACCTGGCTTAAAAAGAGAGATATACATAAGTATACTTATGTAAGTAGGGGAGATGGCCAGATAGTGTTATTGGATTACGTGTTAATTGATAGGCGCGCAAAAGAGAGACTTTTGAATGTTAAAGTGCTGAGAAGGGCAACTGAGGGGGATGTCTGATCATTATCTTGTGGGGGCGAAGGTGAAGATATGTAGAGGTTTTCGGAAAAGAAGAGAGAATGTTGGGGTGAAGAGAGAGGTGAGAGTAAGTGAGCTTGGAAAGGAGACTTGTGTGAGGAAGTACCAGGAGAGATTCAGTGCAGAATGGAAAACGGTGAGAGCATATGATGTAAGGGGAGTGGGGGAGGAATGGGATGTATTTAGGGAAGCAGTGATGGCTTGCATTTATAGATCTGGAGAAGGCATGTAATAGGGTTGATAGAGATGCCCTGTGGAAGGTATTAAGAGTATATGTTGTGGGAGGTAAGTTGCTAGAAGCAGTAAAAAGTTTTTATCGAGGATGTAAGGCATGTGTACGAGTAGGAAGAGAGGAAAGTGATTGGTTCTCATTGAATGTTGGTTTGCGGCAGGGATGTGTGATGTCTCCATGGTTGTTTAATTTGTTTATGGATGGCGCTATTAGGGAGGTGAATGCAATAGTTTTGGAGAATTGGGCATGTATGCATTCTGTTGTGGATGAGAAGGCTTAAGAAGTGAGTATTTATTGTTCGCTGACGATACAACGTTGGTGGCTGATTCTGGTGAGAAACTGCAGAAGTTGGTGACTGAGTTTGGTGAAGTGTGTGAAAGGAGAAAGTTGAGAGTAAATGTGAATAAGAGCAAGGTTATTAGGTACAGTAGGGTTGAGGGACAAGTCAATTGGAAGGTAAGTTTGAATGGAGAAAAACTGGAGGAAGTGAAGTGTTTTAGATATCTGGGAGTGGATTTGGCATCGGATGGAACCATGGAAGCGGAAGTGAGTCACAGGGTGTGGGAGGGGGCAAAGATGCTGGGAGCGTTAAAGAATGTGTGGAAGCCGAGAACGTTATCTCGGAGAGCAAAAATGGGTATGTTTGAAGGAATAGTGGTTCCAACAATGTTGTATGGTTGTGAGGCATGAGCGATAGATAGGGTTGTGCGCAGGAGGGTGGATGTGCTGGAAATGAGATGTTTGAGGGCAATATGTGGTGTGAGGTGGTTTGATCGAGTAAGTAATGAAAGGGTAAAGAAAGAGAGATGTGTGGTAATAGAAAGAGTGTGGTTGAGAGAGCAGAAGAGGGTGTTTTGAAATGGTTTGGGGACATGGAGAGAATGAGTGAGGAAAGATTGACAAAGAGGATTTATGAGTCAGAGGTGGAGGGAAGGAGGAGACATGGGAGACCAAATTGGAGGTGGAAGGATGGAGTGAAAAAGATTTTGAGTGGTCGGGGCCTGAACATACAGGAGAATGAAAGGCTTGCAAGGAATAGAGTGAATTAGAACGATGTGGTATACCGGGGTCGACGTGATGTCAGTGGTTTGAACCAGGGCATGTGAAGCGTCTGGGGTAAACAATGGAATATTTTGTGGAGCCTGGATGTGGAAAGGGAGCTGTGGTTTCAGTGCATTAGACATGACAGCTAGAGATTGAGTGTGAACGAATGTGGCCTTTGCTGTCTTTCCCTAGCGCTACCTCGTGCGCGTGCAAGGGGAGGGGGTGTCATTTCATGTGTGGCGGGGTGGCGGCGGCAATGGATGAAGGCAGCATGTATGAATATATACATGTGTATATGTCTGTGTATGTATATGTATGTATGCGTTGAAATGTATAGGTATGTATATGTGCGTATGTGGGCGTTTATGTATATACATGTGTATGTGGGTGTGTTGGGCCATTCTTTCGTCTGTTTCCTTGCGCTACCTCGCTAACGCGGGAGACAGCGTCAAAGTATAGTGAAAACAAGTAATATATATATATATATATATATATATATATATATATATATATATATATATATATATATATATATATATATATACATATATATTAAGTTAGGACAGAGAAGATAGAGGAAGTACTTCTCTATCTCTTCGTCTCGTTATCTTTTTTCAAATGTCATGCAAGACCTTGCCACGATTAGGGCTTATTTGGTCGTGACTGGAGCCTTTGTTGCAGAAAAAGCAGATGGTCCTCACGGAACACCTGCTGGGACTGGGCACCACCTGTTCTGACAGCTTCGTGCATGCTGTAAGGATTCCTTTGGCCTTTTGTGTGAACACCACGCGTATTACCACCCGGAAAGTCATAATACATAACTTACAGACATGTGTTATATAATTATCGGGTGTGACAGTGTGGTGAAGAACTTGTTGATAATCTAGTACTATCTATCTATCTATCAATCTATTTATTTATTTATCTATGTCCATCAATCTATCTATCTATATCTATCTATCTATCTATCTATCTATCTATCTATCTATCTATATATATATATATATATATATATATATATATATATATATATATATATATATATATATATATATATATATATGCGCATGAATAAGATGTAAGGCGCTCGCACTATCAAACAACACATTAGGCCCTTCAGCAGCATGGAATCGAACCTCTGCCATTTGTGTTGGATCTGGATAAACTAACAACTAGGCTATGGAGCTCCATGGCCTTGTGGTTTTCGTACCCAGCTCCCACAAAAATGGTAGCGGTTCGAATCCTTGCTGTTGGCTGACATGTGATATATATATATATATATATATATATATATATATAGAGAGAGAGAGAGAGAGAGAGAGAGAGAGAGTCTTAACCTCAAACCCACCAGACTTACAACTCTCAGAAACCACACTCTCCAGACTAACGCGAGTCACGCTTTCCCGCTTACGATCTGCCCATTACCAGCAGTGCCACAGTGCCAACACCATTTCAACATATCCTAAGACTCGTCATGCCTACGGTGGATCAAACATGAAGACACTGAGCACTTATTACTCACTTGCCCTGCACTCTCTGCACATAGACGCGCACACAACATCACAGCACGTTATGACCTTTTGGCCCAAGCGGTGGACGTGGCCAGCTTCCTGAGTGCTGCAGGAGCTTCATATGGATAAAATGGACTCCTGTGGGAGGAAGCAGTGTGCTCTGTATATAGATCTGTTTATCAAGATGCATAAAATGTGTATTATTTCTTGTGTGATTTTTTTTCAACTTTCTGATTATCTTTTTCTTCTTCTAAGGGATGATGAAATACCACATCTCCTATGTATTCCATTTCTAGTCATAAAAAAGTGACACAAAATAGTCTAATGCTGTTAAGCATAACATAAAGTCTCGGATTTCATATCCATCACAAATATTAGAATATAAAGTACAGAGCAGAGAGTAGTAGCCAGTGTTGACACAACAACATGTCTGTTTCCGTTTTCTTTCTTCTTCTTCTTCAGTCCGACTCATGCCAGACTTCAGAACACGCTTACGCAGCGAGTATCCACGTAAACGCACATCCATTTCTACCTCTCGGCTGAAGTATATGAAGGGAAAGTGTCACCCATCTGTACTTCTGTCCCTCACACGGGATATTTCATTGTAGTTTCAGGATTTGTAAGAGCCGATGCCCCGTGCCACTGTCCACAAGTAGAATGCAAGAAGAATGTGAAGATTTAAGTACAGAAGCCAAATGATATTAGGCATGAAGTGGTTGCGTAGTGGAACACTTGAACTGCATTTACGGAACTGCTGAGTGATTCATGTCTGAATTACTGTACCGGGACACCTGAACTTATATAGTGGGATATCTGAACCCCGAACCACTGGGTCACCTGGAACTATTGGAGTGACACATGAACTACTCATTGGGTCGTATGAAGCAGTGGGACGACTGAACCACACTAGTGTGGGACAGACGTCCCACCTGTAGTGGGACGTTTGTGGACCGCTTTCCCTTTTCACCTTTGTCCCACTCTGGTCAGGCTTGTTGCCGTGGGGGATGTGATGGACGCCGTAAGGACAGCGGGCGGGGATATGTAGGCTGCAGGTGTGAGTGTGTGGTAAGGCTGTGGTGGTATTGTGGTAGGCGTGTGGCACTTGTGGCCGTGCTGGCGGACGGCTGACTGTGATGGATGTCGTCGGACGCCGTGACTTGAAAACATCTTAATCGGATTTGTTAGATCGCCGTTTGAATGGCGGTGATTACGTAAAGGATTGAGTGGAATAATTGTTTTGTTATTTATGATCAAATAGATAATTATTTTGTCAAGATGTAAATCTTCGTAAATTTTCAGGAATTGATAGATAGTACGAAGACTTTGTCCTGACTACATCCACTATTCAAAACTAAACAGACAGTAAAAGCAAGCAGACTCTTCCCTCCCCCCTCCCTCCTTTGCTTTATCGCCATTCCCCGCGTTAGCTAGGTAGCGCCAGGAACAGACGATGAAAGGCTGTATCTCTTGTCTGTCATGCGCACTGCACCGAAACCACAGCACCCTATCCAAGACCAGGCCTCACGGACCTTTCCATGGTTTACCTCGGACGCTTCATATACCTTGTGCCAGTCCATTGACAGCACGTCGACCCCTGTATACTACATCCTTCCAATTCACTCTATCACGTCCACACCTTTCACCCTCCTGTATGTTTAGGCCCTTTTCTCTCTCTCTCTTGACGTTTTAATTTGATTAACCCTTTTTGTATTAATCTGGCCTCAATAAGGACTTATGTCCTTGAGTGGAACCCTCTACATAAATCGTGTATTGCTTCACGCTGCAATTTTTTTTCCCATTATCTTGCTTGGGGTTGAAGACTGTAGCTAATGTCTTGTAGTGTTCCTGGGTTGTATAGTTAATGTCTTGTAGTGTTCCTGCATTGTGTAGCTGATGCCTTGTAGTGTTCCTGCATTGTGTAGCTAATGGCTGTCTTGTAGTTTGCCTTGGAATGTGCCTACATTGTGTAACTGTCTTGTAATTTGCCTGCATTCTATAGCTTCCTTGTGTTATGCCTGCAGCATGTAGCTGTTTTGTAGTGTGCTTTCATTTTGTAGCTGCCTTGTAGTGTGCCTGCATTATGTAGCTTCCCTGAAATATGCCTGCATTGTGTAGATACCTTGTAGGGTGCCTGTATTTTATTACGTAGCTGCATTATAGTGTCCCTGCACTCTATAGCTTTCTTGTGATGTGTCTGCATTATGTAGTTGCCTTATAATATGCCTATATTGTGTAACATGTCTTTTAGTGTGCCTATATTATGTAATTGGCTTGTAATGTGCCTGTATTGTGTTACTGCTTTGTGTGTGCCTGCATTGCGTAGCTGCTATGTAGTGTGCTTGCACTATGTAGCTGCCCTGTACCGTGTGTGTATTGTGTAGCAGCATTGTATATGTCTGTGATATGTACCCGTCTTGTAGCGAGCCTGTACTGTGCGCCCACCTTGTGGCTTATGTCCTGTGTAGCCGCCTTGTAGCGTGCCTGTGTTCTGTAGCCGCCTTGTAGCTTACCTCTATTCTTTAGGTGCCTTGTAGCTTGTATTTGCTATGTAGCTCCCTTGTGGCTTGCTTGTACCCTGAAGCCGAGTTTGAGATTGTGGGTGAACAGCCTGGCTGCCCGTGTCAACTGCTTTCATATACTGGACACCAGGAGGTATACGGTTGCCGACATTGGCAATTCGCAGGGCTGTGCCAAGAGGTTTGGGCATTGGAAGTGGTTGGGTTCGTCTGACCTACTAGGGTTGATAAGGTTAATTAATCTACACGAGCGGAGGGGATAATTCATCTCCTCACCTTTAAGAGCTGAGGGTGTTGAGGTATCATTGTGGAGTCGCTTGCTGTCTCTGTCTCTCTGTCTGTCTGACACACACACACACACATCATCTGCATAGACCGAGGGAAGGGTGTGGAGGTCATCCATATCTTGTGGGGGTTGGCGCTCCTCAGGTGGGAAGGGTGGAGGACGCCACCACACGGGGCTCCCCCTTGTAAGTAAGGTGGCTTCCATCCTCTGCTGGCGGGAGTAGCTTGCACAGTTCCCACGCGGCCCGTTTTTTATTCACGTCATAAAGACGAGCAGCGTGGAATATGTGTCTCGATGGTGCTCCCAACACCATGACTATGTATGCGTCATTCGTGACGTAAGGCATTCATTGGAGAGAGAGAGAGAGAGAGAGAGAGAGAGAGAGAGAGAGAGAGAGAGAGAGAGAGAGAGAGAGAGAGAGAAGAGAGAGAGACGTGCTCGCCTTTTTTCGCCCGTGGAACTGACCCTATATGAGGAAAGGTCTTCCTTCGCTTTACTCCTTATGTATTTGATTTTAGTGATGATAAATAAAGCACACACACACACACACACACACACACACACACACACACAAATATGATGTGTGTGTGTGTGTGTGTGTGTGTGTGTGTGTGTGTGTGTGTGTGTGTGTGTGTGTGTGCTATATTAGGCCACTTATTGCCAAGGTGTGTATTTCACCGTTGGTCCATTAGATTCCAGTTGCAAGAGAACCCCAGGGTGGAGGGAGCAGGTGCGTGGCGGGCAGAGCCGACCGGGATTAAGGAAGCCACGTGGCGCAGCTGTCGCTGGTAAACGTGGGAACCTCTGGTGGGTGGCGGGTGGCCAAACCGACCCGCCACCTCCGTCCCCATCGTCCCCGTCTTCGTCCTCACCGCATCGTCTTCGTCCTTAACCGCGTCCCCCTCAATCCTCACCCTAGTCTCCCCCGTCTCCTCCGCGCCACCTTTCGTCCTCACCTAACCCCCGCCGTCCTCACCGAGCCGCCTCCGTCCAACCACACTCTTTCCGTCCTCACCGCGCCCCCTCTGTCCTTATCCAGTTTCCTCCCTCCTCAACGCGGCGCGGCCCCCCTCTGGCCTCATCTAGTTTCATCCATCCTCGTCGCGCTGCTTCCCTCCTCACCACGCCGCCTCCCTCCTCACCTTGTCGTCTCCCTCCTCACCTCGCCGTCTGCGTCCTCACCGCGTCTTCCCGTGTGCAATCTCTCGTCAAATGTCCTCATTTGATTTCAGGAATTAGAGTACTGACGTTCGTATTTGGTCAGGAATTAGAGTACTGACGTTCGGATTTGGTCAGGAATTAGAGTACTGACGTTCGTACTTGGTCAGGAATTAGAGTACTGACGTTCGTAGTTGGTCAGGAATTAGAGTACTGACGTTCGTACTTGGTCAGGAATTAGAGTACTGACGTTCGTAGTTGGTCAGGAATTAGAGTACTGACGTTCGTACTTAGGTCAGGAATTAGAGTACTGACGTTCGTAGTTGATCAGGGTAGCCAAACGTCTATCAAACAAGAATTGTGGGATTGTTGTCAGTTGACCTCATCCACGGGGAGACTGAAACACGATAAGTTCCCAAGTGCACTTTCGTGTCTGTCTTGGACAATCACGTGTTTACCAAATGGCGTCCTAGCTACGTCTCTTCGTTGTATATCAGCTGACTTATTTTCTTTCTTGTGTCTCCCCTGATGATGTGATTATTACACGAAAGTGCACTTGGGAACTTATCGTGTTTCGGTCTCCCAGTGGACTCATAAGAATATACTCGATCACGCGCAAAATTGTAATCCTTTCCAATATATGTATATATATATATATATATATATATATATATATATATACCTTAAGGCTGAGCCAGGTATCCGTTTTATCGACCAACCCTTAAGGGGTGGATGAGCAGCAGGGTTAACTGTGGACCAACTGCCGCGACCAGGATTCGAACCTATGCGCTCGACCCTGGGCGGCCCGCGAATGCGTCACGGTTAGGAACGCTAACCACTACACCACAGACGTCCATAAATGTAGGATTACGTCCATCACGTAGGATCCAACACCTGTTAACTCCGTTAAGCATAATGATATTTCTATGATCTCATTGGTCCGTACTGTACTGTGTGATGGAGTGGGTCGTGACGTCGATGCAGGTCGTCTGGGTGGTACTGAAGTCCTACTCCTGCCGATGCAGGTTGTTGATGATGGATGAGGTCCTCCTGATGATGCAGGTCATGGTGGATGAGGTCCCTCTGGGGATGCAGGTTATGATGGATGAGGTCGTCCTGATGATGCTGGTCGTCATGATGGGTGAGATCCATCTGGTGATGCTGGTCGTCGTGTTGGATGAGGTGCTCTTGATGATGTAGGTCATGATGGATGAGGTCATCCAAGTGATGCAAGTCGTCCATGATGGATGAGGCCCTCCAGGTGATTCTGGTCGTCGTGATGGATGAAATATTCCTGGTGACGCGGGTCGTTCATGATGGATGAGGCCCTCCTGGTGAGGATGGATGAGGTCATCCAAGTGATGCAAGTCGTCCGTGATGGTTGAGACCCTCCTGGTGATGATGGATGAGGTCATCCAAGTGATGCAAGTCGTCCATGATGGATGAGGCCCTCCTGGTGATGATGGATGAGGTCATCCAAGTGATGCAAGTCGTCCGTGATGGTTGAGACCCTCCTGGTGATGATGGATGAGGTCATCCTAGTGATGCAAGTCGTCCGTGATGGTTGAGACCCTCCTGGTGATGATGGATGAGGTCATCCAAGTGATGCAAGTCGTCCGTGATGGATGAGGCCCTCCTGGTGATGATGGATGAGGTCATCCAAGTGATGCAAGTCGTCCGTGATGGATGAGGCCCTCCTGGTGATGATGGATGAGGTCATCCAAGTGATGCAAGTCGTCCATGATGGATGAGGCCCTCCTGGTGATGATTCTGGTCGTCTTGGTGCCAGTCGTCGGTGCTGTGTGTAATATCTTGACCAAATTCACCCACGTGTCATCGTGGTAACATAGCCAGTCACACAAACTTCGACGTTCGTCATCGTAATGTCGATGGGATGTAGCCACACCCCATCGTCACACACGCTGTAGTACGGACATATAGCACTAGAAAACGACAGTACGAGTGAGAAGTAAGAATACTCACACACTACAGAGTAATTACGAATTGTAATGCATGTAATTCTTAACATCACTATGTTCAAAGGTGGTTTGTTTAATACAATGACGATAAAAAAACAAATGTATCTGATGTATATTCTTTGTCACAGCCAGTTTAGGAAGGTACTTTGATATGACTGTATAATTAGTACATTGTAACCTATAATTGTACTGGGATAGTAGGATCCCTATTCTGCTCTGCTTTGCTTGTACTGTTGTAGGTGTAGAACTGAGGTGATAAGATAATAGGCCCTTCCTTGAATGTTATCAGTAAGTGCGTTAGGCTTTAGTTGTCCTGATGCTGCTACCAAACTCATCACCACCTCTCCCATGCTAGCCACTTGTTCGTATTGGAGATGGAATTTAAGAAATATCTTATTTTTCACTGTTAAGAGTTTTTCTTTTATAGATATTACTTTTTTCATGTTGGAAATTAGTTATTTGCGGGATTTGAGGGTGGCAGCGCTTTGTGGTCTTGGTGGCAGAGTGAGGGCAGCACACAGCACATCAGCAGAGTCACTCTTAGTTCTGACCCATACTGAGGAGTGAGGGCAGCAGACAGTGCATAAGCAGCTTATAACTCCCCACTCTGACCTACGGTGAGGAGTGAGGGCTGCATACGGTGCATGAACAGCCAGCCACACCTCAATCTGACTCACAGTGAGGAGTGAGCGCAGCAGACAGTGCACCAGCAGCCAACCACTCCTCACTCCGACTCACAAAGAGGAGTGAGGGCAGCAGACAGTGCACCAGCAGCCAACCACTCCTCACTCCGACTCACAGTGAGGAGTGAGGGTAGCAGGCAGTGCACCAGCAGCCAACCACTCCTCACTCCGACTCACAGTGAGGAGTGAGGGTAGCAGACAGTGCACCGGCAGCCAACCACTCCTCACTCCGACTCACAGTGAGGAGTGAGGGTAGCAGGCAGTGCACCAGCAGCCAACCACTCCTCACTCCGACTCACACTGAGAGACCCATAATAAAGGTACACCGCTTCTGTAATGCTAGCCTGCTTGGGAATCTTTCCACACATTTCCTCTTCCTCTTGCATAAACTCAACACCATTAGACTTAACCTCGCAGCGCCTCCTTTCCTCTATAGATCTAGAGAACTTGAACTCCCCTCCCTCTTGTTACCGTACTGTGCAGAACATGGACGGTGTTGTCGGTGGCACGTTACGAACCCGTGCACTTACCCTTGCCGTGTTACTGTTGGTGGTATTGACCCGCCACTGCCTCTTGAACTCTGGGGTGCTGCTCCCTGACCCCTGCCGGTGACCCCTGCACCAAGTGGGGTCAGGCACGCCGACTGGTGTCAGCTCCACCATGTTTGGTACAGCTCTCTTTGTACATAACTGCTGCCACCAGCAGTGCATGTGCAGTGTACCTTTGGTAATATTAAGGGGAAGCTTTCTTACGGGTGAGCCAACTGAAATAGGAAATTATGGTATGTAAGTGATGTGTAGAGTGGGAATGAAGGATTTTTTTCTTTGAAAGTTTGTGAAATGGTATAATTCTGGTGTGTGTGTATGTGTGTGTGTGTGTGTGTGTGTGTGTGTGTGTGTGTGTGTGTGTGTGTGCTGTCCCCAGCCTGCTTTGTTGTATATGTAAATGTGATGAGGCCTCGTTAACCTGCCCTCTTGTCCTTGCTCGGCCACTGTCGTTGCTGCTGCCGCCACGCCGCTTGAACTGTGACCACGGAGCAACTCCTGTCCAGGTTCACCGGCCTCTCTCCGCCACCACCTCCTCCCTTTCCTCCTCATGTTCCCTCCTTATGACCCTTCGGTCGCCTCACCAACCCCAATTCCCTTCGAATATCTCTTCAGCTCCCATTTTCTTTAAGATCTTGAGTCTAAAGGTCTTCTTTAGGATCTGGTTTTCTTCCTCACTTTGTTGTTGCTTATTTCGCATCGTCTCTGGCTCTATATACTTACTTCACGGAGTCGACACAAAAGCAGTCCGAATGATCAATCCTTCCAGTGTGATCTGAAGCCTTCACTCTCTTTCTTACACCGCAGTGTTGGTACTTTTTCTCTTTTCCATAGTTATTACTCTGGTGTCTGCTCCTTAAAAGTGGCTAATTGTACACTCCCGTCATAAACTAAACTATATGATAGTTGGTAGACTGCTTCGTCTTATGATCATTTTCTGGCCGGGTAGTCAGCAAAAGAGTGGGCCGTTTTGATGTCTGTGTCTTTTCCTATACCTCCAAACTTTGGAGATCTTTTATCTTCTCATGACTTTCCTAACAGTGGGTTTCCAATTCATCTAAAACTCCTAGATTATGTATTCTCTTTTTGTCGTACTACTCTGTCTTTCTAGTCCCTTTTGATGCTTCTTTTAAGACCTGGCCCCGATGAGGGCTTTCGTCCACATGCACAAGCCAACAGACACCAAAGGTATATATATATATATATATATATATATATATATATATATATATATATATATATATATATATATATATATACACACACAGAAACACAGAATCTGCGTCACATGATGATTACCGTGTGGTCTGTAGCAACTCGCGGGTCGGCCGTTTTGATAACTGTGTTTTTCCGTGCACCTCGAGCTTTGGAACTTCTCTACCCTTTCCTGTCTTTCCCAGTAACTATGACCTAGTACATTTCGAGAAACAGGTTCTTCACGTCATCCAAAATTCGTGAATGCTTTCCTTTGTCTCTTCCTTTTCCCTTTCATAGTTCTTTCTATATTTCTATTAAGGCCTGGCCTTGATGTGGACTTATGTTCGTGACTGGAGCCTCCAATATAAAAAAAGAAAAAAATCTCTGTACTTTTTATTACAGGCTTCCCTCCATCAGTTGCTCCAGCACTCCCTTACTCAAGTCTTCCTTTTATTACTTCCTTCCGCACTTCCCTTCTCTGAGATTTACTACGACAGTTCTCCATCACTCCTCACTTTAAAGTTTTCCTTCAGCAGTTCCCCCAGCACTCCATACCTCGAAGTATCCCTCTAACGGTTCCCCCAGTTCCCTCCACCTTGATGTTTTCCTCCAGCAGGTACTTTGCCACCTCCCTCGCCTCAACAAACAACTGCTTTGCCCCCGTCTGGGTCAAGGCTTCCTTCAGCAAGCTGCCGTGTTGCCCTTCTAATCTCAGGACATTCTTTCACCAACTGCTTGGATCGTGTGACACCTTAAACGCTGCTCTTGACTACCTGCCTCCCACACTTCTTGCCTCAGGAGTTCCCTAACATCTTGCTTCCTACGATGTTCCTCCTCAGGACTTCCTCAGTTAGCTGCCTCGTGTCACCTCCATTTGAGGCTCAGGGAGAAGGAAGCTCCATGGCCGGGTGTGTGTGTGTGTGATGAGGCGAGTGGTTCAATTTTCAGCCGGACATCCGGCGCGTTTCATCAGACAAATCTAGCACTGACTATACTTTTAGATTTTGATAAAAAAGGTTGAGGGATTTTTATGGAACAGAGTCAGATATATCGTATTATCCTAACACTAACATCGTGGCTCAGGGTGTCCTATAGAATTTGTTCAGATCTACATGTTTACGATAGTTTTCCAACACACTCCTTCTTCCCTCAGTGCTCCGCGCCTCCTATTTATAGTACTCATTGCTTTGCTTGCTTCCCGCCTTCAGATTTCTCTTCCACTAACCGCACTGCCACCTCAGTGTCTCATTTTCCTCTCTCCACCAGCTTTTCCACGCCTCCCGCCTCGCGTCTTCCTTCCACCGGCCGCTCTAGGTTCTTCATCCATCAGCCACCTCAGTGACCACGCTAGACCTGTCATCCACTTGCTGCCTCACCATTTCCCGAACCCAGGTTCTCCTTCCACCTGCTGCTTCGCCTCCTGCCTCTTCAAGTCCTCTTTCCACCAGCTGTCCACCACCTTCCACCTCATGGCCTCTGTTTTCTACCACTTCATGTCCTCCTTCCACCAGCTTCCTTGCCTGCCACCAACTCACGTTCTCCTTCTACCAGCTGCCTTGCCTGCCACCACTTTACGTTCTTCTCCCACCAGTTGCTTTACCTGCCACCACTTCAGACCCTCCTTCCACCAGCTGCTCCACCGTAGGCCTCCATCCACCAGGTGCACCCCTCCACCCCCTAGCTGAGGGTTAAGCCGCTCACCTGCGTGTTGAATTAAAGTTATGACATTGGTTGAAGGTGGACCAGACTCCTGACTGACGAATGGTGGCGGGAGGGTGGAGCACCAGGACCATGTTGTGCTTCTGATGTACGCCCACGACACCCGCTGTGTGTGTGTGTGTGTGGGTGTGGGTGTGTGTGTGGATGTGTGTGTGGGTGTGTGTGTGTGTGTGTGTGTGTGGATGTGTGTGTGGGTGTGTGTGTGGATGTGTGTGTGGGTGTGGGTGTGTGTGTGTGTGTGTGTGTGTGTGTGTGTGTGTGTGTGTGTGTGCCTACCTACCTACCAGTGGTACAAAACAGACAGGTGCCACAGCTCGTCTCACACCCCCTTCCCAGCTACCTAGTGTCCATATTATCCTGGCAGATCTCTTGTCCTTAGCAAAGCTGACGTGACCATCTGCAGTGATATGTGTCTCGTGGATTGGTCTCGTGGTATGAAGGAATGACGTCTTATGAAGGCGAAGATTCTCGCAGTCGGTATGTTTGTGGTATTAGTCAACCAGGGATGAATGTTTAGTGTATACGAGTATGAGTCATTTGGTAGACACGTTGATGGTAGGGCGAGTGTGAGGTGGTCCTTGCTCGTGAGGGTGGCTCTAGGTACGTCGACAGTAGGGGGCCGGAACCCGGGTGGTTCATACCGCTATATAGCAGTGAAGATGTTGCATCAGACGCGATGAACTCACGTGGGTCCTTTTGCGCCCATCGCCCACACAGGATCGACCATCTTTGGCAGTGCTAGTGTTAGCGACACAGTTTAAGCTGAATTGTAAAACAGGGTCACAATTTACATTGGTGCGTCTCCAATACGATCACCTCCGTCTTACGTGACTGTTGTCATTTCTTCTTAAAGGTTTTTGTATAGCAGATGAGAAAGACGTTAAATTACAGATGTAAGCGTTTACGTGTGCCAAGACACGAGCTCACACATATAGACATGCTTGGAAAGGATCACAATTTTTCGCGTGATCAAGATATTCCTATGAGTCCTCGGGGAAAATGAAACACGAAAAGTTCCCAGGTGCACTTTCGTGTAATAATCACATCATCAGGGGAGACAAGAGAGAAATATAACAGTCAGTTGATATACATCGAAGAGACGAAGCTAGGACGCCATTTGGTAAACATGTGATTGTCCAAAACATGAATTCTGTAACTTCAGAATTCTGTAACATCATTGTAACTAGGGAAATTTATGGAGGGGGACCCATCGATATTAAGTGGCAGTTGATAAAGACGTAGCGTGAGAGAAAGAGTCCGGCCATCTTACCCTCCCCTTATAAGGGAAGGTAGAAAGAGAAGGAGGGAGAGACAGGTGGTTGAAACTGTCACCCAAGATTCTTTGATCAGTTTATCAGAGTTTAGACGTCCAAAGCTCACATTACCGTTGCTCTTTTTTTTTTTTTTTCATTAAATGTACCTAATATTCAACTGGACTTCACCACATTTCTGTGTACAATGTAGCCTCGTATTGACAAATGTATAAACAAATTAATCTAGGTGGGTGCGCCACACAACATATACAAAGAGAGAGAGAAGTAGTGGCCTAAGGAACCTGAAGGTGGCAGGGTCTCCTACTAAGCTGATGCAATCCTCCTCCACTTTTCGGGTCCCTTATGACTTGCGCATCATCTGCAAACATATTGAGGTTGGAGTCCATACCTTTAGCAAGTCAGTTTACATAGATCAAGAAGATTAATTGCCCAAGCATCGTTTGGCACACCGCTTGTCGCCTCCACTCATATAGAAAAGGCTCCTTTGAAATGCTTTCTATCCACTTACAGAGTTTTTTTCCCTCATTCCTGTTTGATAATCCACCTTCTTAATCAGCCTCTCACGTGGCACAGTGTCAAATGCTTTCTAGTAGTCCACTTACAAGCAATCCACCTATCCTTCCCTCTTGTCTAAGACAGAGCTCACTCTCTCGAAGAAATCTAAGAGGTTTGTTACACATAGCTTTCTTTCGCTAAAACCATCTTGTTTCTTATTGAGGTCATATGTCTTCAGTAGACAGTCATCCATTTGGTTTCTAATTACATTTTTTTCTAGAACCCTGCAGACAACACTCGCTAGTGAAACCAGTCTTTAGTTCTGTCTCTTCCCAGTCTCCGGTCTTATAGATAGGTATGATCTTCGCCCATTTTCCTCACCCTTAGCATTTTGCCTCCCCCCAACGTCATTATGACCGGTGTTTCAATAGGTTTATGTAGCGTATCAGCAAAACAGTTTCATTACGATCATGAACCTTGTGTGGGTGAAGACCTTTAAGTATTATGTCAGTGTCTTTTTCCAAAACCTTTCTCCCTAATTCATCTCATTGGTGAGAGGGCCATAGTATCTCCCACTGTGAAAAACACTCTTGAACTTGTTATTCATTTCCATATATCATTACATCATCCTCAACAGTTCTCTCCTCCGAATCATTAATCTGATTAGCTGCTTCTCTTTGCCTGGCAACCGACTCCTGGTGAACTTATGGAAAATTTTGGGTTTCCTCTCATCTCAAACCATCTTCAGTGATTTCTAGCTTGATCTTTCAGCTTCTGAACCTCCACCTCTGATAGTGTTAACTTCAGATCCTGTTTATGAATTATTCCAACCAGTCTGTTTATAAAGATCTGGCCTTTGGTGCTTCATTTTGATAACTTCTTCAAGTTTCCTTCTTGTTGCAGACTTAATCAAAATTGCCTGGTCCTGGTGCTTCCTCCCATATCTGATTCCATTTTTAAAAATATTTGTTTGATCCACCCCAAGTACAAATATCACTAATATTTTCTATTTGCTTACAAAGATCTATCCAGGGAGTATTTGGAATACTCATCTGTTAGTGTTGCCTTATGAGTGGTCAAGATTTTATCATCTGTCTTCACTCACACTTACGCTTCTTCATATCAATTTTAAGGCACGTTCGTTCACTCTGCCCATATCATTCGCTTATAATATTTATTGCTCGAATAGCCTTAAAGTGTACAATACTTTTGATATATATATATATATATATATATATATATATATATATATATATATATATATATATATATATATATATATATATATATATATATATATTTTCATTTATTTATCTATTATACTTAATCGCCGTCTCCCGCGTCAGCGAGGTAGCGCAAGGAAACGGACGAGGCTAGAAATACACTAAACATTCGTTTTATATGTGAGCTTTTTCCTGCTACCAGTTGTTACCAGTCTTCCAAGAAGTGGCAGAATCAGACGTAAATCCAAATGATATATCAATCAGGGGAGACCTCCTCACACTTTACCTCCTCCCCTTACTTGTACACAGTAGGCCTGCATGAGCGTGGATCCTCTAAAGATCTTAGATTTTAGCATTCAATCCACTGATCTCTCTCTCTTTCTCTCTCTCTCTCTCTCTCTCTCTCTCTAGATAGATAGATAGATAGATAGGTAGATAGATAGATAGATATAGATAGATTAATGGATAGATGAATAGGTACATAGATAGATAGATAGATAGATAAATAGAGAGAGAGAGAGAGAGAGAGAGAGAGAGAGAGAGAGAGAGAGAGAGAGAGAGAGAGAGAGAGAGGAGGCGGGGGTAAATAAATAGAGACCTATTAAGGAAGACAACAATACACTGGCACACAAATGGCACGTACCGTCGAGCAGAATGAAGTAAGGTGAAGGTTTGAGAAAAAGTCTCTTTCCAAATCGCAGTGTTGAACGTGAGAACAAGTGACCGTTGAGCGTTCTTAATGCCGAAACCGGTTCGACGGATATCTCATCTGTTCAGATATTTGCCAGATAAAGAGACGGTGACAGGTGAGTGAATAAGACGAATAAACGAAGAGAATGATATATATATATATATATATATATATATATATATATATATATATATATATATATATATATATGTTGGAAAGGATCACAATTTTGCGCGTGATCAATATATTCCTATGAGTCCACGGGGAAAATGAAACACGAAAAGTTCCCAAGTGGACTTTCGTGTAATAATCACATCATCAGGGGAGACACAAGAGAGAAATATAACAGTCAGTTGATATACATCGAAGAGATGTATATCTACCTTGTTCATCATTCTTGAGTTATTGTGTGTTAGTTTCCTTTGGAAACTATTCCTATCACGTCATCCACGTACCACATGGTGCCCCTTGCTCACGATTCTGTTGTATCTGTCCCTCTCCAATGTCTTCATGTACAGCCGTGCCATGACAGCACTAAGGAGGATGGTAGGTGGTAGGTAGCCCATTGATCAGGCGCCCTTGTGTTGTTTGTTCTCCTCCTCATTGAACGTGAATGGCACCAGTTGTACACAGTCTGTTTTTGATGCCTTTATGATTTATTGTTATCTACAGCCCTTTTAACTGCTTGTTTGGCCTCTTCCTATGGCTTATTGGTAAACAAAACTTTAATATCGACATATGACCTTTTTTTTTTGGCTTCAATTGACACTTTTTAGTAATCCCTTTGATTTTTTTTTCTTTTTTTCAGGTAAGGCTCTTGTGGATCCTACTGCGTTAGACAGAGTGGCCTGACCAACTGCTTGGCCAGCGTGTGTGGTGCACCCGCCCTGTGCTCGGTGTTGTGGGCCTCATTGGGGTACCTGGTGAGTGAACTTTTGAGAGACCCTCTCGTTCTTAGTGGATGGTTGGGGTCTGCACTGATAAGCTGAACAGTTTCTTCCCTTTCTCTGATCTGGTGAGCATTGTTTCTCTGTTTTCTTATGTTCTTTATTGCTGCTTCGCTGTTCACATGCCCTGTCTTCTTCTTCTTCTTCTTCTTCTTCTTCTTCTTCTTCTTCTTCTTCTTATATGTTGTCTCATTGTTTAGCAAGTCCATGGGTATTTGTTTTCCCTTTGTATTTCTGTTGTGCATCTCTCTCTCTCTCTCTCTCTCTCTCTCTCTCTCTCTCTCTCTCTCTCTCTCTCTCTCTCTCTCTCTCTCTCTCTCTCTCACGCACTAGTATGTGTGTGTAGCGTTGATGGGCGTTTGTTTAATGGAGAAAGGACAGTCGAGCTAACCTAATGGGTATTCACTGTGTATAACGATGTATGACCACTGCTTCTCTCAGGGTTTTGAATGTCAGTGGGAGCTCCCAAGTGTGTTCCATGTTTGTATAGCGTGTTCCATGTTTGTACAGTGTGTTCCATATTTGCACAGTGTGTTTCATGTTTGTACAGCTGTCTGGGTCTCGAATATGCCTCATGTTCACGGATTGTATTAAAGCGCTGGGGAGGGTAACGTGCGATGAAGGTGGTCATGGTGATGAAAGTGATAGTAAGATTGGTACAGATGGGAATGTCTCAATATTGGTGATGGTGATCGTAGGACTGGGAGGATTGTGTCAACGGTAATGATAGGGCGAGCGTGTGGATACGTCAGCAAAGATGTGATTGGATTTCTGTGTAACGTTTTGTGGGGTTTATGACGCAGTGGCATAGCGAGAGGCCCGCGGCACCTGTAGTGGCCCACAGTGGTGCATGGTGCTGGTGGTCCCTGAGTGTGAGGGTGTGGTGGTGACTGGGGCAACCAGGGGTTGCTTATTTGCCTATGGAAACTTGTATTCCTGGCTTGTTGACTGATGCTAGTTAGTGGATGTTGATGGAGAGGGTGTAGTGATAGGTGATGGTAGGGGCATAGTGCAGTGATGGGTGATGGTAGGGGTAGGGTGTAGTGATGGCTGATGGTAAGGGTAGGGTGTAGTGATGGATGATGGTAAGGTTAGGGTGTAGTGATGGGTGATGGTAAGGGTAGGGTGTAGTGATGGGTGATGGTAAGGGTAGGGTGTAGTGATGGGTGATGGTAAGGGTAGGGTGTAGTGATGGGTGATGGCAGGGGCAGGGTGTAGTGATGGGTGATGGTAGGGGAGGATGGAGTGGTATCTAATGGAAGGAGAAGGATTGGTGAGGGAGTATGGAGTGGTAGAAGATGGTAGGGGAGGATATACCAGTAGCTGATCGTGAGGGGAGTTGTAGTGGTGGCTGACATTTGGGGAGGGTGTAGTGGCTGCTGATAGTTGGGGAGGGTTGTTGTGGTGGATGATGGAGGGGGCAGAGCATAAGGTATAGCGGTAGATGATGGTGTAGAATTGTGTAATGGTGGCTGATGAGGAGGGGGATGTGGTAGCGGATGATAGTATAGAGGCAGTGATGATCGCTAATGACACTGGAGGGTGTAGGTGTGTAATTACCGGTAGGGTAAAATGTAATAGGACGGGCTGAAGGTGAGTGGGTAGCCTTGTAAGACCCACTGACCACCAGAGACTGGGTGGCAGTGATCCTTTTTGTTGAACTGTTCACGTTGAAGGGGGAGGACCCTTCTCATATTGAGTCCTCTGCCTATCTTTTTTCGTCCCTCTTTTATGCGTTCATTCCATCGCTTGAAAGAAAGAGAAAAGAAAGAAAAAAAGAAAGAACGAAAGAAAGAAAGAGAAATCCCTTCAGGTAAACTTTTGTGCACTTATATAAGGTACCTGTCCATGTGGAAGTGATTAGGATGGTGACTGTAGATCAGAGCTGAAGGTCATATGATATCAGAGATGTTGCCGAGGCCGGAAGCCTCCATCACACGATGTCTCGATACCTCGTGGCCTCGTAGGTCCCACACACTAGGGTATGTGGTACTGCTGACTAGCAGCGTGGAGGAAGCAGCAGATGGCCCTGATTTTAACCTCAGTTGTGGTAGCGTAGGATGTGCTGCTACTCTTGACTTCTGCAGTGGATGTATTCCCTCCATACGTGGGGCATAACGGCTCTTTAGATGAGAGCTGGATTTAAACCACTTGCTCTTTAGTGATGTCGCAGGTAGGTTATTGAGTAGAGATATGCAAACTATGGGTTAGCACTTTCATCTTACCATTAGTGATGTGGCCAGGCACATACGAATGGCGGCGCTGTCTGTAAGTGACACAGGGTGGCCAGCCTTGGGGTGGCGTAGGGAGGTGGGTTTGTGGAGGAAGGCTTGGGGCACAGTACCCATCACCCGGAGTCATTTTCATGTGATATGGTCCATGTGAGGCGGGCGGCCCCAGCGTCATCTGGTAAGCTGTTTGGGGTGGTGGACGCGGCCCCTGGATGGGTCACACCGGCAGGAGCTCCTCCTCGTCCCTGGTGTATGATATCCTCACTCTCCCAATGTCACTGAACCTCGGTGGAGCTTATTGTACGTGTCCATCTTTATTTATAGAAAACACAGGGAACGACCCACCACTAGTGTACTATTCACAGCTGAGGGTTAACGTACAAGAGCAGGTTATCCCTGCGGACGCAATATGTTAGAAAGGAAGGCAGGTGATTGGGATGTCTTCAGCAGCAGCAGACAGACGCCCAAATTGATTGATGCTCCTGTAGTGATGGATGTATCGGCATACCAGGGTCAACATCCCCGTCTGGGGCAGCTGTGGAATGTTTGGCTTGTTGTATAAGAGGGAACTGCTGAGTAGCTCCGTCTTAGGGTCGTCTCTTAGGTGAGGGGGGGAAACAGAAGCATGAAGACACATGATATACAACTCAAGTAAACAGTGAAATGTATTTGTTGGCACCGGTGTCGAGATATGGTTTGCAGGACCATCATATGAGGCAGTGTAAGAACCATCTTATTGCTACACGATCCTTTTAAATGGTAGTTAAGGGTTTAAGTATCATCTTATAGTTGAGTTCGATCACTATAAGGGATAACGGTTTGGGCACAGGAAATGGTCGTGGCTTTGTTGATACTCTCGTTGCACGGTAGAAAGCAGAGCGTATAAACCGGGAGGCTCAGAGCTTCAGGAAATTGTAAAACTTGGAATTGAAGCTGCTTCAGGCCTGCCCACAGGCTGCCCCAAGACCTGTAGCCATTAGATCTGGCGATGGTACATTGCGAGGTGCTATATTTCATCATTATGTACATCCCTGTCTTCTCTGGTCTGTGTGGCTGGCGAGTTAGGTGGTCTCGTTTTTCGAGCAGTTGTTTACGTTGCTTCGAGGAGGGATTTATGAAGCAATTGCGCGTCAGAGCTTCGTCATGCCTGTGGCCTTAGCAACCAATCATCCATCTGACTCCTGTGTTTTCCTTCCGTATTGTGTGTTCACTTGTGGTTAGTGTCGGTTACCTAAGTGGACATACTGGAGGACAGTGTGTTGAGGATGATCATATGAATATTGTGGATAGATTTGATTTGTCGGCTTCGTTATGCCTGAGTTGGTGTTGGATATGAGGAACACGGTGTATTGGTTTGTGTGGGTGGTGTCGTCTTAAGCTACCAGGTTGCTTGAGAAACTATGTGAGTAGTGTGAGAGGCCGTTGTACGAGTGATCTTGAGGGCATGAATGACCATGTTTTGAAGTGTGTATGTACGTCCGTGTTGTAGGTTGTTTGCACGGTAATTCTCTGGTTGGTTTTGGATGACAAATACGTGGGCAGGGTCGGGCTGCCTTGTTACAGAGTTGAGGGTGATGCAAGAGGCTGTAGTGAGGGGTGGCTTAGGACTTTTATGAAGCAGGTTGTTCAGGTGCCGTGTTGTGGGTGATATAGGCTGCCATATTGTGGGTTGTATGGGCTGTCGAGCTGTCATGTTGTTGCTGGTTTGAATAACTAGGCTGTGGTTGGCTTGGATGCGAGTGACGGGGCAACCTGTTCTGTGCTGCAGGATGTGTGGACTGCCGTGTTGTGGTTGTTGCAGTTGGCAGTCGGGGTGTATGTGCTGTGGCTCGCTATGGTGTGGTTGGCATGGAATGCCACTGTACTGAGTAACGTCAGAAGTCTTGCGAATAGTGATGTGGTTGGACATGTTGTGTTTGGTGCAGGAGGAACGCCATGTTTCGCATTGGTATTGGCCCAATCTGTGGGTGTCATGGGCAGCTGTGTTGTATTCTGTGTAGGAGGATCCTGTTGTAGCTGCTGGTGGATGACCGGGTTGTTGATGGTGTGGGCAGACATGTTAGAGTTTCGTCAGGTCTTAGCCAGGCACAGACACATATCTTTTGACGGTTTCGGTCTCTGGGTAGACAAATGTCGGGTATGGGTGTCATGCTGTTGGCAATTTGTTGGTGATTTAGGCACCCATGATATGGGTGATTCTCCTCTTTTCCCTTTTTTGATGGGGGGTTGAGTAGGTGGCTATGTTGTGGACGATGTGGACGGCTCTGTTTTGTGAAATGTGGGTGGCTTTGTTAGTTGATGTGCAGAGGATGGAGGAGTCGATTTGTGGATAGTGTGGGCAATTATGATGTAGGATGCATGAGTGGCCTCATTGTTGCATGTGTAGGTAGGTATATTATATATGATGTTGGCAGTTGCGGCTTTGTTTGTGCTTGGTGTGGGCGGTTATACTGTATGTGGTACGGGCGGCCCTGGTGTGGGTGACTGTGTTGTGGGCGGCACTGATTAAGGAAGAGGTAGGCCCACCGAGGGGATCCAGACTGAGAGGTGGATGTTGGCGACTGTGTGGTCGATGTGAGACGCCTTCAGTTGCAGTAGATGAGCCATTTCACGTCCAGCTGGTGGTGCCACCAGTGAGAAAGGGGGCGTGACGCTCAGCGAGGTGCTTAGGTATGAGGTGATTGTGAGGGAGGTGCTCATCATGAGGGCAAGTTCTTGTAGGAGGAAAGAGCACAGTTCTAAAGTTACAAGGGCATAGCGTAGCTATGAGGAAGTCGCTCAGGTGTAAGGGAGGAATTTAGTTGTTAAGAAGGAGCTCAGCAGGGAAAGGAGTGGGTGTGTTTAGGGCCATTATCACAGATGATGCTCGTTAGGGAAGCTCCACTGCCGGCGGACTACCAAGGTACGAATGTCTTCAGGCGCACACACACTCTCTCACACACACACACACACACACATGTCTGATAACTGCTAGGTCCGTGTGGGAAACCTTCATGAAGCTGAAATAGGAAAGGATTTCTACGGGATTTTAGATTACGGCCAAGTCTTCGAAACCAGTGGACAAGCTTGGGTTGCAGAGTTTAGACCCGCACAGCAGCGTGAATGTTGAGCAGGTTACATAGGTGTCAGATATGTGATCATTGTGCATTAGAAATGAACGTCGCTGCCTGGCACACATCGCAAGCTGTCTTTGACTTGGCTGTCATCATTTTCTTCTTAATGTCACGTGATGGTGAAATTGGTCCATCGTACTAGCAGCAGCCGGAGTGAGTGTGCGCGGGGCGTTAATGATAACGACCCAGAACTTGCCCGATGATCTCCCATGATCTCTCTCTCTCTCTCTCTCTCTCTCTCTCTCTCTCTCTCTCTCTCTCTCTCTCTCTCTCTCTCTCTCTCTCTCTCTCTCTCTTCTCTTCTCTTCTCTTCTCTTCTCTTTCTGTCCTCTCTCTCTCTCTCTCTCTCTCTCTCTCTCTCTCTCTCTCTCTCTCTCTCTCTCTCATGTGGCTACCTTAACACTACCATCCTTGCCCATTGCTGCCCTAATTCTTTGGCACTTAGAAACGCCAATATATTTTTTTCTCTTCAATCTCGTAAGTTTTTCTTGGGGGAAAGTAAATGTTCTTCGGCCACACGAATGGCGAGGAGTGGATGTTCAAGCTTGAACATTCCTTGATATGTTCGAAGTACAGATGTCCAGCCAAACGTCTCCTTCAATGTTGTACAGTGGTTATGTTTTATGGCTCGCTGCTCAACGTACACCTGCAGTTATGGGGTGTAGGTGTTCGATGGTCATCATCTGCTGCTGTGGTATAGCGACCTGTGTTGGAGTTTCTCTGTTCCGTGACACTCGCTACTCCAGCCCCATGTTGGAGTATGTCAGTTAGAGGATACGTGATGCCCCTGACTCCATGTGGGAGGATACATGACGCCCTGACTTCATTTTGGAGTATCTCAGTTGGAGGATACGTGACGCCCTGACTCCATGTTGGAGCATCTCAGTTGGAGGATACGTGACGCCTTTACTCCATGTGGGAGGATACGTGACGCCCTGACTCCAAGTGGGAGGATACGTGACGCCCTGACTCCAAGTGGGAGAATACGTGACGCCCTGACTCCAAGTGGGAGGATACGTGACGCCCTGGCTCCAAGTGGGAGGATACGTGACGCCCTGACTCCATGTAGGAGGATACGTGACGCCCTAACTCCATGTAGGAGTATCTCAGTTGGAGGACGATGCATGTTACTCTCATGCCATGATGGAGTGTCTCAACGTGGAGAACATGGTCTATTCTGACACCATCATAATGGATGGGCTGTGTTGGAGGATGCATGATGCTCTGCCTCCACATGTTGTGTTGTCCCGGCTGTTGGAGAGAGCGTGCTATCCTGACACATTGTTTTGGAGAGACATCTAACGGAGGACGTACGTTACACTGGCTATTTGTTGGAGATTCTAATCTGATGGAGGACATATGTTAACCTGGACTGTTTGTTGGAGTCCCTCATTTGATAGAAAGCATACGTTACACTTGCTATTTGTTGGAGATTCTAATCTGTTGGAGGAACTATGTTGCGGTAGCTATTTGGTGGAGGTTCTAAACTGTTGGAAGACACGTGCTACACTAACTTCCTGTCGCAATGCATCAACTTCGAGGACACATGCTGTGCTGACTATGTTTCGGAGTGTCTTATCTAGAGGAGATCTTGTCCCGCACTGACCCATGGCTGGAATGTCTCAACCTAGTGCATGGGTAGTGTGGTTGGCCATATTGGAATGTACGGTATCCTTATTATACGTATATGTATACGCTGGTGATGAGGAGAGAAGAGGTCCATATTGTATGTGGTATATGTAGCCTTGGTGTAAATGGTCTTACTGGGGGTGGCCAGTGAAGAGAGGGAGCTTCAGGCCTTGGGTGAGGATCTAGGATCCAGGGATGGGCAGCTTATTTCAGTCTGGAGGCCATTGGGAAAGATTTCACTCAGCGTCCATGCTGTATATACGCAAAAGGAAGGTTTGGGAGTTGTGAAGATAATTGACTTGAAACAAATGCCAAGTCTCATAGATCTTTCCATGATATACTTCAACCCTTTTATATATATATATGTATATATATATATATATATATATATATATATATATATATATATATATATATATATATATATGCCAAGTCTCATAGATCTTTCCATGATATACTTCAACCCTTTTATATATATATATGTATATATATATATATATATATATATATATATATATATATATATATATATATATATATATATATATATTATCCCTGGGGATAGGGGAGAAAGAATACTTCCCACGTATTCCCTGCGTGTCGTAGAAGGCGACTAAAAGGGAAGGGAGCGGGGGGCTGGAAATCCTCCCCTCTCGTTTTTTTTTTTTTTTTTTTTTTTTTTTTTTTTTTTTTCCAAAAGAAGGAACAGAGAAGGGGGCCAGGTGAGGATATTCCCTCAAAGGCCCAGTCCTCTGTTCTTAACGCTACCTCGCTATCGCGGGAAATGGCGAATAGTATGAAAAAAAAAAAAAAAAAAAAAAAAAAATATATATATATATATGTATGCATTTTTTTCATACATATTCGCCATTTCCTGCGTTAGCGAGGTAGTGTTAAGAACAAAGGACTGAGCCTTGGAGGGAATATTCTCACTTGGCTCCCTTCTCTGTTCCTTTGAAAAAAAAAAAAGGAGGGGGGAGGGGAGGATTTTCAACCCCCCGCTCCCTCCCCTTTTAGTCGACTTTTACGACACCCAGGGAATACGTGGGAAGTATTCTTTCTTCTCTATCCCCAGGGATATATATATATATATATATATATATATATATATATATATATATATATATATATATATATGTCCGCAGGAGGATGGATGTGCTGGAAATGAGATGTTTGAGGACAATGTGTGGTGTGAGGTGGTTTGATCGAGTAAGTAACGTAAGGGTAAGAGAGATGTGTGGAAATAAAAAGAGCGTGGTTGAGAGAGCAGAAGAGGGTGTTTTTGAAATGGTTTGGGCACATGGAGAGAATGAGTGAGGAAAGATTGACCAAGAGGATATATGTGTCGGAGGTGGAGGGAACGAGGAGAAGAGGGAGACCAAATTGGAGGTGGAAAGATGGAGTGAAAAGGATTTTGTGTGATCGGGGCCTGAACATGCAGGAGGGTGAAAGGAGGGCAAGAAATAGAGTGAATTGGAACGATGTGGTATACAGGGGTTGACGTGCTGTCAGTGGATTGAATCAAGGCATGTGAAGCGTCCGGGGTAAACCATGGAAAGCTGTGTAGGTATGTATATTTGCGTGTGTGGACGTGTGTATGTACATGTGTATGGGGGGGGGGGGGTTGGGCCATTTCTTTCGTCTGTTTCCTTGCGCTACCTCGCAGACGCGGGAGACAGCGACAAGGTATAAAAAAAAAAAAAGAAAAAAAAAAATATATATATATATATATATATATATATATGTATATATATATACAATATACATGACAGCTAGAGACTGAGTGTGAACGAATGTGGCCTTTATTGTCTTTTCCAAGCGCTACCTCGCGCACATGTGGGGGGAGGGGGTTGTCATTTCATGTGTGGCGGGGTGGCGACGGGAATGAATAAGGGCAGACTGTATGAATTATGTACATGTGTATATATGTATATGTCTATGTGTGTACATATATGTATACGTTGAGATGTATTGGTACGTATATGTGCGTGTGTGGACGTGTATGTATATACATGTGTATGTGAGTGGGTTGGGCCATTCTTTCGTCTGTTTCCTTCCGCTACCTCGCTAACGCGGGAGACAGCGACAAAGCAAAATAAATATAAATAAAAAATATTTATATTCTGTCCATCGTTTTACAAATTGATTTGATTTGCATTAGGGCGAACCATGAATGTCAAGTAGGAGCCGGGGGAGTGTGGAGGTGGAGAACATGTCCGTTACAGTCTACATCAGACCGTCTCACTCTGAACCTCCCCTCATCTTTCTCCGTCTCTCATATGACCAGACCGTCTCACTATGAACCTCCCCTCATCTTTCTCCGTCTCTCATGTGACCAGACCGTCTCACTGTGAACCTCCCCTCGTCTTTTTCCGTCTCTCATGTTCTTTCTGTTTCAGTTCAAACGTTGGCCTCGTATGTAACGTTTGTTTCTTGATTCATCATTCTTACTGACCTGGCTGGCTGAATTACACCTTTGAGAGGGCCGGGTGTGGCCCGTGGGCCACCTTTTGCCCACCTCGGAATTCTGGACCTGTGATGAGAAGGTGGAGGCTGGTGACTGTGAGGTCTCACCAGTCAAGCGATCCCTCATGATCTGCTGGTATGATATCTCCGGGAAGGTGACAAGGTGCTGTTATGAGGAAACGCTTGCATATGAGGACGGTGCTTGGGTATGAGGAAAGTGCTCGGTTCTGAACGAAGTCTGTCAGTTTGTGAGGGAGTTGCTCATTTATGAAGAGGCGCGTAGTTATAAGGGAGGTGATCAGGGGACAGAGGGGCGCATAGTGAAGAGGGAGGGGGTTCATTTATGAGGGAGGTACTCAGCCAAGGGGAGGAAGAGGGGAAAGGGTCTCTCTCACTCAGAGAGTACCTGCTCCAGTGACCTGATGCTGGAAAGAACTTGGTGGTTGAAAATACGTGTTATACATCATACATTGACCTAAGGCTTAACTTAGCAATGACCTTCATCATTAACTTCAGTGGGAGGAAAAATGTAAACATTTTACTGCACAGTGGGAATCCTTTTTAAGTGGTTTGTAGCGGCAGAACGCGTGAGGAATGTCTGTAAAAATAATTGTTTGTAGAAACAGCCCAAGCATACCACCCCAGACACGTCCTTTTAAGTGTAGAAGTTATTTAAGTGACGTTCTTTTTATAGCGAACGAAAGAAGTAAACTTTTTTTTATAAACAACTTCATTTGAACGAAAGAAGTAGACTTTTTCGTTTAACAACTTCATCTGTCTGCAGATTTTTGAAAAGATTAATTGAGTAATGATAAATTCAAAATTTGATCAACGGGGAAAATGATGAGCCGATAGTAACAAACACCAAACATTGCTTCTCTTTGTATTTAAAGTTAGAATCAGGAAATAATAACCGTTCGTTATAGAAGAAGAAGAAGAAGAAGAAAAAGAAGAAGAAGAGTGACAGAGAGAGAGACAGAGAGAGATAGAAATGCTCTCTCTCTCTCTCTCTCTCTCTCTCTCTCTCTCTCTCTCTCTCTCTCTCTCTCTCTCTCTCTCTCTCTGTTGATAAGGCGAACATAATGTTATGTCGCCAGTGTGTGTGTGTGTGTGTGTGTGTTCATTGAGCTTATGATCATGCGACATCAAAGACGTGTACGTGAACCCCGAATCCCCCATTATTATTCACAAGGCTAGTGTCACCACTACACTACATCAGACCTGGAGGGCCAGTGACACACGTATGCCCATACATATAGCCATTGGATCAGACTACTGAAGCCATCTGCTTATAAAAGAATACAGACTTCAGTTAGCCCGATCGGTTAAAAACTTAGCATTTGAAACTATGTAATGTATGTACTGAACTACGAATTTGTAACTTCTTATGTAAAATCAGGCCACTGGGGTCTGAGTGAGATCCTTTGTCATCCATATAATCCTTTTGCGCTACTGCTCACAGAATGAGCATGTGAGTGCACATTGAACTTGCCGAGGACACTGGCATAAATCAGTCAGTCCTCTGAGATAAGACTTGAGATTTAATTCAGAAACTCTTGAAATTGTCTCAGGTAGCCTCACTCCATAAGCAGAGCAGTGAGGAAAAGAAGAGCTAACCCGGAGTGCTTGCGTGACTGGTGTTGCTCAACGATTGTGTGAATCTGAAACTACAGGACCACAGACAGTGTGCTTGTACGTATAGCCCAGACAACACGGGTTTTAGTGGACGAGGGAGACAATCAGGCTACGCGGAGCTGTCAGTTCGCTCCGACAATATGAGTCAGAATCAACTTTGGACAAGAGATGAACACGGGACCTCCGTCATGACGCGTGGTCGTCAGCTGCCGCTGGATAAATGTCTGGTGGGGGTGGGTTGCCTGCGTGGTGGTGGTGTTGTACCCCGGGGCTGTGTGGTGGAGCCTCACCTCCTCACACCGCCGCTGCTCGCGTCGTTATTATGCGTGGGGTTGGGGGAGTGGGAGGGATCACAGCTGACGACACCTCAGTTCGCACACACTCACACACCTGAGTGGAATACTTATGTAAGACCTGACTCTCTGGGTATGTTTTACGTTGCTCACATTACATGATTGGAAAGAATTTTGTGTTCCTTTTGCTCCATAATCTGGAGCGAGTAGTGACTCTGTTACCTCACGGTTTATGAGGTGTTTTTCGTCCGCTTGCTGCCATGATTTGGAGGTTCTTGTGTTGCTTTAACTTCATGAGTTGGAGGACTTGGAATTCCTCCTCCTACATGACTGGGATGTTTTTGCAGTCTTTTGCCACGTGATTTGGAGTTCTTTTTTGTTCTTTCTTTCTTGCGTGTTTTCTTTTTTTCTTCAAGTCGTTCAGTCTAGATTTTATAGTTAGGTTGTGGATGGCTATCATGTAGAACATTACCTTGAAAAGTCGCCTGTGTTCATGAGCTGTGGCTTCGAATCTCCGATACCCAGACAGTCTTCAGAAGACTTTGAAGTAGTGGATTGAGTGACACAACTATTGTCATTAGCCTTTTCCTCGATTCAGTTAATGACAACTGTAATTACGCCTGTTTGATGTGTCTTTACATCAGTTTGTAGTTTGTGTCGGGCCATCTGCTTTCCACGGATATTTTTTCTTCTCTCTTCGCTAATAGAAAAGTTTGCATAAAAGATGTATGTCGTGTGTGTGTGTGTGTGTGTGTGTGTGTGTGTGTGTGTGTGTGTGTGTGTGTGTGTGTGTGTCGATCACACAAGCTGATTTGTTATACGTCGATCACTCTAAGCTGGGATGAGGTGGGTGGGTCGATCACTCTAAGCTGGGATGAGGCGGGTGGGTTATTTTCTTTTCGTTGGCGATAAACCTCGGAGCTGGTGTCCTTCAAGGCTCCTCTGGATGCAGGTGATAGTGGCTGCTACCGTGAAGATGCAGGAGTGGGAGTGAGCTTGAGTCAGACATTAATCATGGTGTGTTTGAGAGACCCAGGTGGTCAACCCCGGGGTTGGGCCACGGCACGTAGACTAACGTGCTCCACCACGAGTCAGTCGGTCACACATTCCTGTGGCTCTGCTCAGCATCTCCTCCCCATCGCCCTTGACTCTGTAGCAGTCAGCTTGACTCAAGTCATCGTAAGTCTCATCGTAAGTCTCATCTTCGTGGCAAACGTAGTTTCGTTTCAGAGGCTTCATTATCTCGTTCGTTGGTCGTGAACACTATAGTGTTTTGACTGTGATCTTTCTTGAGGAAGCAGATAAACTTGGTGGAGGAGGAGGAGGAGGAGGAGGAAGAGGAGGAGTTAAGAACAGTTTTGTTGGTGTAGATAAGTGGGCGAAGCGCCACCGCCCGTCGCTCGCCCGTCACCTTTTGTCGCGAAACCCCATCAACTGGATCGACTCAAAACCTCGACGAGTATTCGTTGGATCCCTCAGCCCAAGCTTTAAGTCGATGCAGTACAGGAGGAGCCGTTGCGGACGACGACCACGGCAGTGGTTTTCCTGCCCACGAAAATCCACACCAGCAGAATTGTTTATGTCATCCGATCCCTCATCATCCCGTCTTTACGTGTGATCAAGAGGTCCATGATAACCAGCTAAGTGTAAGAATGTCACAAGGTTGCTTCTTGATGCGTATTGTCGTACTGACGTGTGTATTTCAACAAGTCTCTTTAGCGGTGCGCGGCGAAGTGGAGGTATGGCGTTAATGGCGCGTGTGTCCCCTCACTCTTGAACTCGCAGAGAGAGCATTGACACCCGCCGACGCTGTCCATTTAGCACGCTAACCACTCTGGCGAGATGACAGAGCATGGAGCTATTTATCACTAGATCTGCATGGCAGGTGGTGCGGACCGAGCTGTCTGTCTGCCGGGAAGCTCTGGTGCTGAAGTATTGAGTGAGGTTCTTCGTCCCTCAGAAGAAGCGAACATATGCTCAACATGTAGTTAGTCGGGTATTTCAACTCTACCATGACAAAAGGTTAGATGAAGTTGAGTGAGGTTGCGTATCTGTGGCTTGATCTTGTGCACGTATAGGTTTATGGTCTAGGAAGTCCCTCTTCTCCCCCAGCAACCCTCACCTAGGAACACAGGTGGTCAGGGGAGTCTCTCCTCACCCCCAGCAACCCTCACCTAGGAACACAGGTGGTCAGGGGAGTCCCTCCTCTCCCCCAGCAACCCTCACCTAGGAACACAGGTGGTCAGGGGAGTCCCTTCTCACCACAGGAGCACTCATCATTATCAGCATGACAGAGTGATATAAAAGTATCGCATTAGTGAGCGATATAAAAGCTGTGGAATTCTTGGAAATTACACACACACACACACACACACACACACACACACACACACATATGTAAGAAGAGATGGGACCTCCCCCCTCCCCCCCAGATATAGAACTCCCTCCCCGTACTGTACAAACAGGTCATTAGAAATGGGTAATTACACACGCTAACATCTGCCAACGAGCCGTCGGGTTATATAAGTCTCGGCAGAGGAATCAGTCTCTCATTTCAGCCGTGCTAAATGCCTTGCTTCCGGAGTACCATCTTCGTGACAGCTGTCTCGGTACAGTGAGATGAAGCTGAATATACCGAAGATTTGGTTGCCCGAACGACGCCAGACACACACCTGATAACTGTGGCAAGGCTCTTGTTTCCAGCATAGTGCTTAGCGACGGGCGTATTCGTTTATATAAATGATGTGTGCCATTACACAGTAACTGGGTCGAGGATTTGAGTCATGTCTCGCGTCGAGTCATAAGTTTATGTGACTTTTGAGATACGCCGGTGGGACGTGTTGTGTGTGGAGGACCCTGATTATATCGGTGTGTGTTCTGATACTGGAGTGGTGTCCAGAGGTGAAACTGAAGGAAATGAGATGGTTAATTTGACTGAGTGAGAAAGTCAAAGCATTAGTATAGTGGAGGGCGCGTGAGAGCACAGTGGCAAGTGCTCACAAAGAGTGACTTTCACACGTTAATTGTTGACACAGTTTGGCCCCGCTCCACACACACACACACACACACACACACACACACACACACACACACACACACACACACACACACACACACACACACAACATTGCTGCCTCACATGGAGTGTACAACAGCATAACTCATTTACTGCGGAGGTTCCGACCTCTTTATCTTTCTCCTGAGGCTGGAAAGCAACTCATTGAGTAAAGAACGGTTGACTCTGTGTTACTGACAGGATTTTAAGGACTCGCTGAGTGTGTTAGAAGTGACTGAACGTCTTGGCGTAGCGTCTGCTCTTTGTATTGTTCATTTTCGTGGGTCGGGAAGTCAGCTGGTGGCTGGCGCTTCCGTTAAGGCAGTGGTGGGCTGGCGTGGAGCATCAAGGCGACGTGGAGGAAGTAGCCGTCATTTCAAAGATGGGAGTTCCACTCTCCGCTGGTGTTGTGGGCCCTTAGAGCGTGGCACCTGCTCCTATTGTATTCACGGAAGGTCATTCTCGATTGGGAACTTGAGATTAGGGACCCCAAGTCACGCCAGGTACGACGCAGCTTGTGGCTGCGACGAAGAACAGGAAATACTGTTTCACCTCAACTCCCGTTGATTGGTTAGTGTTATGACGTCGGTCGAGTGACAGCTGTATTATCGTTGAGGCCTTGACTCTTCGTCCTTTCACCGACAAGAGACAGTCAAGTTACGTAGGGAAAGTACTGTTGTTGATCCACACTGCTGACGTTATGTACGGAAGAGTGGGCCTTCGACACTCAGCGGGCGCTACGGTGATTGGACAATGTGACCGAATCTCTCACAGTGTTCGTGGTATTGTTGCCAAGTTGTGTGGCGTCCTGAAGTCAGCCAAGTAGATCGTCGGCCGCCAGTGGCGTCTTGTAGCCAGCCAATTTGAGCATCCGCTCCCGATGGCTTCTTGTTGCCAGCCAGTTAGATCGTTGGCTGCCGATGGCATCCTGCAGCCAGCCAATTAGAGCGTTGGCTGCCGATGGCATCCTGCAGCCAGTCAATTAGAGCGTTGGCTGCCGATGGCGTCCTGCAGCCAGCCAATTAGAGCGTTGGCTGCTGATGGCATCCTGCAGCCAGCCAATTAGAGCATTGGCCAGGCATTTAGAGCGTTGGCTGCCGATGGCGTCCTGCAGCCAGCCAATTAGAGCGTTGGCTGCCGATGGCATCCTGCAGCCAGCCAATTAGAGCATTGGCCAGGCATTTAGAGCGTTGGCTGCCGATGGCATCCTACAGCCAGCCAGTTAGAGCGTTGGCTGCCGATGGCGGCGTCCTGCAGCCCGCCAGTTAGAAAGTTGGCTTCCGATGGCATCCTACAGCCAGCCAATTAGAACGTTGGCTTCCGATGGCATCCTGCAGCCCGCCAGTTAGAACTTTGGCTGTCGATGGCGTCCTGTAGCCTGCAGAAACAAGTGCACACGTCAGTCGGGGCGCTTCCTCGTATACAATGATGACGTGGAATGCTTCATGAGTGTTTAGCATCGGAATGAAATCTGAGGTTTATCTGTGCCTGGTTCTGGAGCACATCAACAGTGTGGTAACCATGTTGGTGTCAGTAAGTTAATTAACTCTACTAAATAACAGTAACTAACTAACTTGATTTGATATTTACATATTTGTATGTTTGGGGTTAAAAGTGATTGTGATATTTATGGATTCATTTCTTAAATGTAAATCTGTATTATCTGATTATACCATTATTATTGTTGTTGTTGTTGTTCTTATTATTATTATCATTATTGTTATCATTATTTTATTATTATCAGTTATTATTATATTATTATCTTCATTATTATTATTATTATTATTATTATTATTATTATTATTATTATTATTATTATTATCATTATTATTATTATTATCATTATTATTATTATTATCATTATTATTATCATTAATATCATTATTGTTATTATTAATAATGTTATCATTATTATTTATATTGTTATTATTGATATTATTATTATTATTATTATTGTTATTATTATTATTATTATTATCATTATTATTATTATTATTATTATTATTAATATTATTATCATCATCAGTATTATTATCATTAATTTTGGTAGTCTGGTTTCTGTGCATTAATCCTGGCGACTACAGTGGATGTGTGCAGATGAGGCCATTGGTCGTTTGTACCTGACTTTACCTCGTTAAGATGAGGCAAGTGTGTGTGTAAAAAGAGAGTAGCTGTACGTATGTGTGTGTGTGTGTGTGTCACGGGAAGATAGTTTTACACTTGTGTTGCCCCAGCTCTTTACCTTGTTTACATTCTTATCATTATTTACTTACTTGTGCGCACACACACACACACACACACACACACACACACACACACACACACACACACACACATTCATCGACCAGCCCCGTGGGGAGGATGAAGACCTGGGTTGGGTGTAGGCCAACTACCGCTCCCAGGAGGCAAACCCTTGCGGGCCTGACCCATAGCTTCCCCGTGCTGACTCATGGTCAGTAACGCTAACCACTATACCGAGGAGGCCCGTGTGTGTGTGTGTGTGTGTGTGTGTGTGTGTGTGTGTGTGTGTGTGGCAGGGGTGTCATGAACACCTCTGGACCCCCAACTTCCGTGTGCTGCCTGGTGTCATAATGGCCCCGCTTCACAGTTTTCTGGTCTGTGGCCTCCAAAGTGAGTCTTTTTCTCCATCCGGTGGGAAGGATTGCCTCGGTAATGGGCGTGTATGACGTGATCCCCCGCCCATTATCTCGGTGGCGGGAGGTGCATGGTGGTGGAGGGGCTTAGGGTAGTGCATCTGTCGAACCTGTGCCTTTGTCCTCTTGACCACCAGCCAGTGTTATCCAGTTAGTGTCATCTCGTCATTATCTTCCCGTCATTGTTCGTCGCTGTCTTCCCGTCAGTGTTCTACCCGTCATTTGTTGTCTTCCCGTCAGTGTTCTGCTCGTCATTGTCTTCCCGTCAGTGTTCTACTCGTCGCTGTCTTCCCGTCAGTGTTCTACCCGTCATTTATTGTCTTCCCGTCAGTGTTCTACTCGTCATTGTCTTCCCGTCTGTGTCATCTTGTCATTGCCTTCCCGTCAGTGTTCAACTCGTTAGTGTTCTAGTCGTCACTGTCTTCCCGTCAGTGTTCTACTCGTCATTGTCTTCCCGTCAGTGTTCTACTCGTCATGGTCTTCCCGTCAGTGTTCTACTCGTCATTGTCTTCCCGTCAGTGTTCTACTCGTCATTGTCTTCCCGTCAGTGTTCTGCTCGTCATTGTCTTCCCGTCAGTGTTCTACTCGTCATTGTCTTCCCGTCAGTGTTCTGCTCGTCATTGTCTTCCCGTCAGTGTTCTACTCGTCATTGTCTTCCCGTCAGTGTTCTGCTCGTCATTGTCTTCCCGTCAGTGTTCTACTCGTCATTGTCTTCCCGTCAGTGTTCTACTCGTCATTGTCTTCCCGTCAGTGTTCTGCTCGTCATTGTCTTCCCGTCAGTGTTCTACTCGTCATTGTCTTCCCGTCAGTGTTCTACTCGTCATTGTCTTCCCGTCAGTGTTCTACTCGTCATTGTCTTCCCGTCAGTGTTCTACTCGTCATTGTCTTCCCGTCAGTGTTCTACTCGTCATTGTCTTCCCGTCAGTGTTCTGCTCGTCATTGTCTTCCCGTCAGTGTTCTACTCGTCATTGTCTTCCCGTCAGTGTTCTGCTCGTCATTGTCTTCCCGTCAGTGTTCTACTCGTCATTGTCTTCCCGTCAGTGTTCTGCTCGTCATTGTCTTCCCGTCAGTGTTCTACTCGTCATTGTCTTCCCGTCAGTGTTCTACTCGTCATTGTCTTCCCGTCAGTGTTCTACTCGTCATTGTCTTCCCGTCAGTGTTCTACTCGTCATTGTCTTCCCGTCAGTGTTCTGCTCGTCATTGTCTTCCCGTCAGTGTTCTGCTCGTCATTGTCTTCCCGTCAGTGTTCTACTCGTCATTGTCTTCCCGTCAGTGTTCTGCTCGTCATTGTCTTCCCGTCAGTGTTCTACTCGTCATTGTCTTCCCGTCAGTGTTCTACTCGTCATTGTCTTCCCGTCAGTGTTCTGCTCGTCATTGTCTTCCCGTCAGTGTTCTGCTCGTCATTGTCTTCCCGTCAGTGTTCTGCTCGTCATTGTCTTCCCGTCAGTGTTCTGCTCGTCATTGTCTTCCCGTCAGTGTTCTGCTCGTCATTGTCTTCCCGTCAGTGTTCTGCTCGTCATTGTCTTCCCGTCAGTGTTCTACTCGTCATTGTCTTCCCGTCAGTGTTCTACTCGTCATTGTCTTCCCGTCAGTGTTCTGCTCGTCATTGTCTTCCCGTCAGTGTTCTACTCGTCATTGTCTTCCCGTCAGTGTTCTGCTCGTCATTGTCTTCCCGTCAGTGTTCTACTCGTCATTGTCTTCCCGTCAGTGTTCTGCTCGTCATTGTCTTCCCGTCAGTGTTCTACTCGTCATTGTCTTCCCGTCAGTGTTCTGCTCGTCATTGTCTTCCCGTCAGTGTTCTGCTCGTCATTGTCTTCCCGTCAGTGTTCTGCTCGTCATTGTCTTCCCGTCAGTGTTCTGCTCGTCATTGTCTTCCCGTCAGTGTTCTACTCGTCATTGTCTTCCCGTCAGTGTTCTGCTCGTCATTGTCTTCCCGTCAGTGTTCTGCTCGTCATTGTCTTCCCGTCAGTGTTCTGCTCGTCATTGTCTTCCCGTCAGTGTTCTACTCGTCATTGTCTTCCCGTCAGTGTTCTGCTCGTCATTGTCTTCCCGTCAGTGTTCTACTCGTCATTGTCTTCCCGTCAGTGTTCTGCTCGTCATTGTCTTCCCGTCAGTGTTCTACTCGTCATTGTCTTCCCGTCAGTGTTCTACTCGTCATTGTCTTCCCGTCAGTGTTCTACTCGTCATTGTCTTCCCGTCAGTGTTCTACTCGTCATTGTCTTCCCGTCAGTGTTCTACTCGTCATTGTCTTCCCGTCAGTGTTCTACTCGTCATTGTCTTCCCGTCAGTGTTCTGCTCGTCATTGTCTTCCCGTCAGTGTTCTGCTCGTCATTGTCTTCCCGTCAGTGTTCTGCTCGTCATTGTCTTCCCGTCAGTGTTCTACTCGTCATTGTCTTCCCGTCAGTGTTCTACTCGTCATTGTCTTCCCGTCAGTGTTCTACTCGTCATTGTCTTCCCGTCAGTGTTCTGCTCGTCATTGTCTTCCCGTCAGTGTTCTACTCGTCATTGTCTTCCCGTCAGTGTTCTGCTCGTCATTGTCTTCCCGTCAGTGTTCTACTCGTCATTGTCTTCCCGTCAGTGTTCTGCTCGTCATTGTCTTCCCGTCAGTGTTCTACTCGTCATTGTCTTCCCGTCAGTGTTCTACTCGTCATTGTCTTCCCGTCAGTGTTCTGCTCGTCATTGTCTTCCCGTCAGTGTTCTGCTCGTCATTGTCTTCCCGTCAGTGTTCTACTCGTCATTGTCTTCCCGTCAGTGTTCTACTCGTCATTGTCTTCCCGTCAGTGTTCTGCTCGTCATTGTCTTCCCGTCAGTGTTCTGCTCGTCATTGTCTTCCCGTCAGTGTTCTGCTCGTCATTGTCTTCCCGTCAGTGTTCTACTCGTCATTGTCTTCCCGTCAGTGTTCTGCTCGTCATTGTCTTCCCGTCAGTGTTCTGCTCGTCATTGTCTTCCCGTCAGTGTTCTGCTCGTCATTGTCTTCCCGTCAGTGTTCTACTCGTCATTGTCTTCCCGTCAGTGTTCTGCTCGTCATTGTCTTCCCGTCAGTGTTCTACTCGTCATTGTCTTCCCGTCAGTGTTCTACTCGTCATTGTCTTCCCGTCAGTGTTCTACTCGTCATTGTCTTCCCGTCAGTGTTCTACTCGTCATTGTCTTCCCGTCAGTGTTCTGCTCGTCATTGTCTTCCCGTCAGTGTTCTACTCGTCATTGTCTTCCCGTCAGTGTTCTACTCGTCATTGTCTTCCCGTCAGTGTTCTACTCGTCATTGTCTTCCCGTCAGTGTTCTGCTCGTCATTGTCTTCCCGTCAGTGTTCTGCTCGTCATTGTCTTCCCGTCAGTGTTCTGCTCGTCATTGTCTTCCCGTCAGTGTTCTACTCGTCATTGTCTTCCCGTCAGTGTTCTACTCGTCATTGTCTTCCCGTCAGTGTTCTACTCGTCATTGTCTTCCCGTCAGTGTTCTGCTCGTCATTGTCTTCCCGTCAGTGTTCTGCTCGTCATTGTCTTCCCGTCAGTGTTCTACTCGTCATTGTCTTCCCGTCAGTGTTCTACTCGTCATTGTCTTCCCGTCAGTGTTCTACTCGTCATTGTCTTCCCGTCAGTGTTCTGCTCGTCATTGTCTTCCCGTCAGTGTTCTACTCGTCATTGTCTTCCCGTCAGTGTTCTGCTCGTCATTGTCTTCCCGTCAGTGTTCTGCTCGTCATTGTCTTCCCGTCAGTGTTCTGCTCGTCATTGTCTTCCCGTCAGTGTTCTGCTCGTCATTGTCTTCCCGTCAGTGTTCTGCTCGTCATTGTCTTCCCGTCAGTGTTCTGCTCGTCATTGTCTTCCCGTCAGTGTTCTACTCGTCATTGTCTTCCCGTCAGTGTTCTACTCGTCATTGTCTTCCCGTCAGTGTTCTACTCGTCATTGTCTTCCCGTCAGTGTTCTGCTCGTCATTGTCTTCCCGTCAGTGTTCTGCTCGTCATTGTCTTCCCGTCAGTGTTCTACTCGTCATTGTCTTCCCGTCAGTGTTCTGCTCGTCATTGTCTTCCCGTCAGTGTTCTACTCGTCATTGTCTTCCCGTCAGTGTTCTGCTCGTCATTGTCTTCCCGTCAGTGTTCTGCTCGTCATTGTCTTCCCGTCAGTGTTCTGCTCGTCATTGTCTTCCCGTCAGTGTTCTGCTCGTCATTGTCTTCCCGTCAGTGTTCTGCTCGTCATTGTCTTCCCGTCAGTGTTCTACTCGTCATTGTCTTCCCGTCAGTGTTCTGCTCGTCATTGTCTTCCCGTCAGTGTTCTACTCGTCATTGTCTTCCCGTCAGTGTTCTACTCGTCATTGTCTTCCCGTCAGTGTTCTACTCGTCATTGTCTTCCCGTCAGTGTTCTACTCGTCATTGTCTTCCCGTCAGTGTTCTACTCGTCATTGTCTTCCCGTCAGTGTTCTACTCGTCATTGTCTTCCCGTCAGTGTTCTACTCGTCATTGTCTTCCCGTCAGTGTTCTACTCGTCATTGTCTTCCCGTCAGTGTTCTGCTCGTCATTGTCTTCCCGTCAGTGTTCTGCTCGTCATTGTCTTCCCGTCAGTGTTCTGCTCGTCATTGTCTTCCCGTCAGTGTTCTACTCGTCATTGTCTTCCCGTCAGTGTTCTACTCGTCATTGTCTTCCCGTCAGTGTTCTACTCGTCATTGTCTTCCCGTCAGTGTTCTACTCGTCATTGTCTTCCCGTCAGTGTTCTGCTCGTCATTGTCTTCCCGTCAGTGTTCTGCTCGTCATTGTCTTCCCGTCAGTGTTCTACTCGTCATTGTCTTCCCGTCAGTGTTCTGCTCGTCATTGTCTTCCCGTCAGTGTTCTACTCGTCATTGTCTTCCCGTCAGTGTTCTACTCGTCATTGTCTTCCCGTCAGTGTTCTGCTCGTCATTGTCTTCCCGTCAGTGTTCTACTCGTCATTGTCTTCCCGTCAGTGTTCTGCTCGTCATTGTCTTCCCGTCAGTGTTCTGCTCGTCATTGTCTTCCCGTCAGTGTTCTACTCGTCATTGTCTTCCCGTCAGTGTTCTACTCGTCATTGTCTTCCCGTCAGTGTTCTACTCGTCATTGTCTTCCCGTCAGTGTTCTACTCGTCATTGTCTTCCCGTCAGTGTTCTACTCGTCATTGTCTTCCCGTCAGTGTTCTACTCGTCATTGTCTTCCCGTCAGTGTTCTGCTCGTCATTGTCTTCCCGTCAGTGTCCCGAGAATATGTTCACGTTCCAAGGCTTAAAGCTCCAGGCAGTGTACAGGCTGTACTCAGTAGCAAGTTGAGGGTGGCATGCCCTAGGAAGCAGATCATAGTGTACAAGACCATCAGCCATGCAGATTCCAGGAGTAGACTCCTGGAAGCAGACCATATTGTGGTGGTCACTGGTTTGGTAAGGCAAAGGATATATGCATGAGGACACAGGCGCAGGTCATCACAGTAACAGGACGACCCACTGTGGCATCCACGACAACCAGGTTCATCCTCTCAGGAGTATATCCAGTGAGGATCCGTCTCTGTCGACGAACTGGGCTGGGGTCGGCAGACTAACGCTGGGGTACCGTCAGAAGCATCGTAGGTATTCGAAGGGACTTTAATCCTCCCGGTTGTGGAAGGCAGGCCACTGACCAGGGGGGTATATTGCCAGTACTACCCACCTGGGTGTCGGGATGGTCAGGGATGGCTCTGCGGAGAGGTAGCACTTCAGTGGCTAAGTGTCACTCCTTTGACCCAGGTAACTGTCTTTTTCGTTACACACACACACACACACACACACACACACACACACACACACACACACACACACACATACACACACATATTCTATATCTATACATATATGTCGATGGACAGACAAATATATACATACACCACAGGTCGGTTTCGTACCCTGGACAGGGCGTCCGGTTGTCTCAAGGAACAGAGAGAGAGAGAGAGAGAGAGAGAGAGAGAGAGAGAGGGGGGGGGGGTGGGGGGGGGGAAGGAGGGCGGTGTCAAGTACAGTTTTATGTTCAAGAACTTTGGTAAAGACGGGATATTAGCGTTAGCTTAGCGAGCGGCAAATGATTGGACGGGGAGTTGGTTCAGGTGTTTGCATCGTCTCATTCACTGAGGGAAAAGAACGCAGCGTGTAGATTTTAACAACCTGTCTACACGGGCGCTGAGCTCACTCTTATGTAATGCATCATTCAGTGCCGGATGGCCGACCACCTCCCCCTTCCCTCCCACAAATAGGAAGCGAGAGGCGTGGTGAAGCGGCTGCTTCCGCGTGCGTCTGTGTGTGTGTGTGTGTGTGTGTGTGTGTGTGTGTGTGTGTGTGTGTGTGTTCTCTCCTGCAGGCCATGGGTCGCCTTGGTTCGCCTCCGTGGTCTTGCCTTGACGCACCCTACCAGCATGGTCACGCTCAGGTATTTTTTCTCCCCACTCGCCTTGGTCCCCATCTTTCCCCAGTACCTTGACATGAAGATATTTGGGACAGAGAGTTTGGTCGCTGATGGAAACTCTGATACTCGCATTTTTCCTAGTAGGTGATGTGATATTTGTGTCTGGAGAGCTGAGTATGGCTAGGCTTTTGTGTGTGTGTGTGTGTGTGTGTGTGTGTGTGTGTGTGTGTGTGTGTGTGTGTGTGGTAGAGGAGTACAGATCCTTTAGAAATGCTGTGTGTAACATTAGAGTCAAAGAATCTTCGGTGACTGTTATATTTCTCTCTTGTGTCTCCCCTGATGATGTGATTATTACACGAAAGTGCACTTGGGAACTTTTCGTGTTTCATTTTCCCCATGGACTCATAGGAATATATATATATATATATATATATATATATATATATATATATATATATATATATATATATATATATATATATATATTATAAAAACATCCGTATGAGAAATAATTGCAAAGAATAAGCTAAGGTCGTACAGCTGCGTATCAAAAGAATGGAGACCACAGAACACGTAGAGAAGTATTTGAACTAGATTTCTGAGGGAGGAAGACCTTTAGGACTCTTAGAATGAGGGGGTGGACTGGAAGACACCAAGAACCCGGTGGAAACAAGAGAGGGGGAAGACACGGGAGAAAGATGAAAGGGAAATAGATGACATGAGGACAGGCGTGAGTTGGGGTGTGTGTGTGGGTGATGGCCGACGGATTGATAGGATGGCGACCGACAGACGTGATATTCTGATTCGCGTCAAGTGTGTGTGTGTGTGAGAGAGAGAGAGAGAGAGAGAGAGAGAGAGAGAGAGAGAGAGAGAGAGAGAGAGAGAGAGAGAGAGAGAGAGAGAGAGAGAGATTCTGATAACAGACTGACAGACGCTGAATGGATAATTGGCTGCCAGAAGATGCTTAGAAGAACCATTAAAGGATGAGGCACATCACGAAATGAATATTGACCTTTAAGGTATAATGTTGCAGAGTATATTCTGTGATTCGTCATGATTCTAACGCAAATAGAATATACTTGTGAAAATAGTATACCTTTCGTGGGAAGGATTAAGAGTATATCGAAGCCATTAAGCCATAATCATGCTGGAAGTTGGTATATATATCCTGGTATGTGGTATATCCACACCGTCGTATGGTAGTATTATCACAAACTCATTATACTTTTAATGTAATTGTGTATGGCTTTAGTCTGTGATCTCTTATGAATGGGAAGAGAAATTATAACTGGAGATCGTTTGGATATACTACGTGTTGGGGATGTGAAAATAAATGCACCATATTCTGAGTGTTGAATTTTAGACTTACCTCTGCTTCTTTGTTAAAAGAACACAGATATTTTTAACATGTTAATCTATACGACTTGTTGATATAGATGCATAGAAGTCTGTGGTTTTCCAATTGCTTTCTCTCTATATATAGAATTATGATGGAGAAACCTGGCTGAAAGGCAGGAAATCCTATTGATTAGAGGTGCTTTTCAGTCCATAAATGTTAAGTAAAGGATTGAAATTGGTAACTCCTCTAGTGGGTTTTTATGTACATCTTATCGGCGAACATTTCCGTGGGGGATATGTTTGTGATCTTAAGAGACCTTGATTCTGTTTATGGTGATTTATCCATTTATAATTTTTTTACACTGGGTAAATAATTGTGGAAAGTGAGATTCGGAACAGCTGTGTGTTTGATAGTCAAGAGTTTAGGCGACGTTGGATTTATATTTTTTTCTTCCCTCGATCTACTTACTCGATCTGTTGTTGCCAGTTTTTTTTCTTTTGTTGCCAATTTTGTATTGTCAGAATTGTTTGTTTCTTAGAAGTCTATATTTTGTTGGTGTTACGTGTGTCTGCCATCGAGAGAACACGTTCCTGGCCACCTTTGAGAGAAGCGGTAACCAGATATGTGTGTGTGTGTGTTGATCAAGTCAAGACATCAACCAAAAATACATTATGCTGTGGACATGGGGTGTAATATTCCCTCACCTAAATTCCCTAACCTTCTTCCCATTCTTTTTCTCTCCCTTTTCCTTCCCGTTCCCTTTCTCATATCTTCCTCTTCTCCCTACTCTTTCACTCCCACATCCTTTCCCACTCCCCTTTGTACTCCCTTTCGCAAATCCTCAACCTCTTCCACCCCCTTTTCTTACACGACCTCCGGCTTCGTCTCATCCTTTTCTTGCTCCCTCTCTCACATCCTCTCCTCCTCCTCTTCCTCCTCCTCCTCCTTTTCCTCACACAGCCACACCCTAAACAATATCGGAGGAGAACATAAAAATCCCGCCAGCACATTTGCCGTTCGCTCTTGAATAACATACGTTTACAGCCAACGTACATTGACGTAACTAACTCACTGATCACCCAAGAATCGTCTTCCCGTCCGTGTGTGGAAGAAGCCATATGGAATCACACGTGAAAGTGAAGAGTGTCTCTTCTCGGACCGTCTCCAGAGGTTGGGTTACCATACGTAGATCTTTGCGTCTTGTGGTCTGGATAGCCGGCACGGGCGACTGAGGCCCTAATTAATGCCATCTCATTAATGCTATATATATATATATATATATATATATATATATATATATATATATATATATATATATATATATGTATATCCCCTGATGTGATCATTACACGAAAGTGCACTTGGGAACTATTCGTGTTTCATTTCCTCCTGGATATATATATATATATATATATATATATATATATATATATATATATATATATATATATATACCCTGGTCTGAGCCAGGTACACATTTTATTGATCAACCCCTACGGATAGATAAACAGCTGGTTTGCCTGTGAACCGACGGCTGCAACCAGGACTCGAACCTATGCGCTCGACCCTGGGCGGCCCGTGAAAGCATCACGGTCAGGCACGCTAACCGCTACACTGCGGAAAGTCCAGACATTATGTGTTTTTTTTATGTACGTTCTGCCTGTGGAGTGATGCCACCAGGGACACCGTATGTTCTTCAGTGTCCAAACTGAACAAATGTGTTGGTGTTGGAGGAAGGGTTGCACGCCTGGCTGACAGCTGGGAACGCCTGGATGTTAACTGTAAGTGACTTGTTCAAATCAGTCTTGGCAACTGCTTTGTTTTACACACACATAAATGTGGGCAAGTTGACGGATAGCTTGTAGACGGTTTAACCAAGTGCTGTGGAAAAGGTTGATGGTTGGTATTGTAAACAGGAAGAAAGTGGTATAGAGTGTGTGTGTGTGTGTGTGTGTTTGTGTGTTTGGGGGGAGAGTTTTATTTTCGTGTTGCCCCGTCTCTCAACCCTGTGTATGTATACTGTGTCTTAACCTTATGTATACACGTCAGGTCTCCATTCATCACCTTAGCTCCAAAGGAGAGGATGAACAGGTGGGTCTGCTGCGGACCGGCTGCCCTGTCTCGAACCCGGGCCCGTTAGATTGTTGGATCGCAACACTCACCACTGCGCTACGAGGTGTGTGTGTGTGTGTGTGTGTGTGTGTGTGTGTGTGTGTGTGTGTGTCCTGAGTGTTCCTAGTGAGGGCAGACAGGTTGTGGGGGTGAGCCGGTAGCGTTCCCAGGGCACCTTTCACTCACACCACCTGGCTCTCACCTACATCCTGGCCAGGCGAAGCCTCGGGGCTACCTCGCTCGCGCTGCCCACCTACTAAGGGGCGGATAGGGGGGAGTACTCAGGGTGGAGGTGGTTAATCGTAAGGTGATAATCCCTGACTAGGACTCCCAACTGGTCGTCTCCCGTTCACTTTCTCTAGAGGGGAAAATAGAGTGAAATATATTGAACATAAGTTTGAGATGCAGTGGAATCATTTATAGGGAAAGTAATTAAACATTCTGATGTACTGACCTGGTCCTCATGCACTCATACGAGTGTGGTTAAAGCCATCGAGGAACAGTGCAAACACTGGGTCGAAAGCTTTGGTGAGGTCAAGGAAGGGAAGAAACAAAGAGTTCTTGAAGCTCACTGTTGTCTCGATAGGTAAAGTGAGTGGTAGAGGAGGTCCTCATATTACCAGAGCACATCCGAGGGTCTGTAGAACTTGTAAGCGTCTGCGTGAATGCATTTAGACGCAAAACTCTTCTGAAAACAGGTGAGGATCGAAGTGGTATCGGGAGATCGTATCCTAATGAGAGATTGTGGGCTTATTGACATCGGTAATGGGGAGTTTTAGCGGTGTTCCTCGTCTGTCTTATGGTTCAATTGTGTTGGCGATGGGACTGAAGGAGGGTTACGGAAACACGGGTAACATCATCAACAATAGCAGTAGTTCACCTCTGAGTAATGTACTGAAGATGAGGTAAGCTAGGAACGAAGTGCTACAGGAGGTCCAGGACTGGTCTAGGAACACGGCTGGAAAATCTTTCAACTTTGCAGCTCTTTGTTTGAACTTGTTGCGATTCATAGATAAACTGTATCGCTGTTGTAGACCGCTGTAGCCTGAGGTTGTGTGTCTGTTTGATGTCTTCAAATACCTGTAATGATTAAGGGGGCTGCTGGAGCTGGAAGGTAGGCCGGGAAGCAGTCGGTGTCAGGGTGGAGAAGAGTTTGGTTGATGATAGTGGCTTATTGATCGTGAATAAGCAAAGTTTCTGCTACATTAGAGTTGGTTGATGGAGAAACTGTTCAGCTTTCTTATTTTCCAGCACCACCGGTTTACGTCGTACTGTTTCAGGTGATGTACGATGATACGATTCCCTTCGCTGTCTTTCGTTCAGTATTTTGTGACAGAGGACCCTGTGAAGGGTGAACGTTGGTGTGGTACAAGGCACACAGTCTCTCTTCAACTTTAGATTCTTAAATGCGGGCTGTGATCCGGGTCGCGTCAACTGGGCGCACAAGAAGAAGCGATGGTAGCCTCCCGCACTGGTGCTGATATCATTATCCCACTTAGCATCTAGGCCATCCAGGCTCACCACTTCATTCCAGGGGTAGAGAACCATCCAGTTCAAAGTGATGAATTGCAGGAGTGGTCGTAATCAGTGTACCTGTCGTGACTTTTCGGGTCTTTTAGGGTCATGATTGGTGTCGTTAAACTAGTATGAGTGAAGGCATTGGCTGATAGGGTAGGAACTGGTCTATCATACTGGTGAAGATATGGTCGAGTGATCTGACTGTGTGGTTGGAAAAGTCTTTAACTTGTTTATGAATGCAACTGTTACTACGTCGCCATAGACCATTAGCTGGGCACACGGGTAACTGACTAAGGTATGGGTGTGTGTGTGTGTGTGTGTGTGTGTGTGTGTGTGTGTGTGTGTATGTGTATGTGTATGTGTGTGTGCGTGTGTGTGTGTGTTACGGGGGAGAGGGTTAAACGCTGGTGTTGCCTGGTTTAGAATTTTAGTCTTGTACATACGTACCACGTCTTTACTTCCATGTATGTATACCCACACACACCCACCCCCCTAGCCTAAGTCAGTGTGTGTGTGTGTGTGTGTGTGTGCGTGTGTATGTGTGTGTGTGTGTGTGTGTGTGTGTGTGTGTGTGTGTGTGTGTGTGTGTGTGTGTGTGTGTCACATGTTCTGGAGGTTGGGGCAGATACAGATGTTGACAGATACGTCTATTGGCAAAAGCCTCGTCATAACTGTGTTTCTCCTATTATTAGCCAGACCCTCTGCTGTTAACGCCTTAATAACCGCCATAAATAGTGGACACAATGAAGGCTCTCTGTCTCAGCCCATCCTCCAGACTTGCCTGGAGGGGAAACCTAACCTTGCCCCGGGTGCTGGGTCAGCTAGGCAACCAGCCAGCACCTCTGTTTTGGAGTAACCAGTACATCACCAGAGAAACTCAAGTGACTACACAAATGCAGGATGTAACTCAAAAAATTAGATATGTCTTGAGGTTATTAGGGGTATTTATCGCATAATCTGAGCAGATAAGTGGAATATAATCTTGAGTTAGCGAAAATGGAAAGTGGGAGGCGACGGGGAGGCCCCGAGGGTGCGTGGACCACGAATGTAGTTACGGTCGGCCATTCCTGACAGCTTTCCCTTTCCTTCCAGCGCACCTAAGGGCACCTTCCTTCCTGGAAATGGCCCAGGGCGCCTGTCCTTTCCGTATACTATCCCAGGAAACCTCTCTATCATAAATATTGTCGTAGGCGCCTTTCCCCTCCGCACACCGTCGAAGGGCACAGTTCCCTTGTACACATCTTGGGGCATTTTCTCTTCCTGGGCAACGTCTTCAAAGCTCCTGTCCGGCTTAAACATCTTTCCCTGTGGGAGCTTCAGTCCTGTGCCACAACCTAGGGTGTCCTCAACCTTTAGAGGGTCAGGACGTGTCTGGCTTCCTCTGTAGCAGCATAGAATCAGCATAAAGGTACCCTCTTTTGCTCCCCCCTCCCAGTCTACAGCCTCTAACGCTACAGAAGACACACCCAACGCGAACAAGGTGCTCTTTGTGAAATGATAGATTTGTGGCTTATTTGAAATAACCAGAAATGATTAGGAATTTAGATTACTATAAAAATCTCAGCGCATTACCGTCAACCAGTATTCCCCTCAATTCTACATTGTTTATCTCAAGTGCCAGGGTTACTGGTCATGGATAGTGGTTAGAGCTACCAACACACATGTTCCAAGGGTCGTGGTCCGTGTTTACGACCATACGCAACCAACCAGGTACCCCTCTGTCGCTAGAGGTGAAGGAACAATATACCGTTTGAGATTTTCTTCTTTGCCCATATACCGTCTGCCTCTCAGGGCTCTTACGCCATCCAACCTACGCACCATTTTAGGCCACCCTCCTTCACACACGGTCAAATGGCACCCCCCCCCCTTCTCACACACTGTCTATGGACATCTTCCTTCCCGTGCATCGTCGTGAGGCACCTCCCTTCTCACACATCAAGGTCTCCTTCTTGTCTTTACACTGTCTAAGGACACCTTTCTTCCCATATACCAAGGTCACCTTCCTCTATACTGTCTTCGGACACTTTCCCTCCCCTACACCGCCTAAGACTACCTTCCTTTCTATGCATTGCCTAGGGAACTATGACTTCCTGTGCCCTGAGCTCAGGCACATCTGCACACCTTTTATTCCTTCGTGAGCTTCCTTTAGCTATTCCTCCCTAGCTTGGTCTCCCTCCGTATCCATTACACATCGAGGGGTCTGCTGGGAGGCATGAGTAGCAGCGCAAGCAAGACCATCCAACCTCCCTCTTGCACCGTCTATAAAGAGGCACTAAAGGTGCTGGTTTGAGCTCACGACTCTGTCCAGCCAATACCTAGACCTCATCTAACAGACCAGTTCAAGGGAGAGGCTACTGAACAACCCTCCCTCCCCACCGTCACCACCTGCCACCGCATGTTCCCTACCCTCATTTGCAGTTCGGTACCACAGCCTCATCGAACCCATTCGAGAGCTCTTGCCGGCCGAGACAAGGGCAGGCCCGTTCCAAGGGCATCTTCTTTACCCCCCCCCCCAATTAAAAAAGCCTTAGGATACCGCCTTTTATCCTACACTGTCTTGTGGCACCTTCGCTACCTGCACACTATCACAGTTTCCAAGGGTGAACTCTTCGACACTAGAGGTCTGTTTTCACCGTACCGTCCAAGGGCACAATTTCCACAGTGACACTTTTTTTTTAGGTCATCTCGCTACCCACCCTCTTTTCACAACACGGGTTGGTTAGGGGGTATGAAAGAGAGGCGGAGAAAGTTGAAGATGTTGAGATTAAGGTTAAGGAGATGAGTAAGGGCCATAGAAGAGTGGAGGGGGTGGTTAAAGTTTAGGGAAGGGTAGAGATGGGTGGTTAAGGGTCAGGGAAGGGTAGAGATGGGTGGTTAAGGATAAGGGAAGGGTAGAGGTGGGTGGTTAAGGGTCAGGGAAGGGTAGAGGTGGGTGGTTGAGGATCAGGGAAGGGTAGAGGTGGGTGGTTGAGGGTCAGTGAGATAGAGGTGGGTGGTTAAGGGTCAGGGAAGGGTAGAGGTGGGTGGTTAAGGGTCAGGGAAGGGTAGAGGTGGGTGGTTGAGGGTCAGGGAAGGGTAGAGGTGGGTGGTTGAGGGTCAGTGAGATAGAGGTGGGTGGTTAAGGGTCAGGGAAAGGTAGAGTTGGGTGGTTAAGGGTCTGGAAAGGGTAAAGGTGGGTGGTTGAGGGTCAGTGAGATAGAGGTGGGTGGTTAAGGGTCAGGGAAGGGTAGAGGTGGGTGGTTAAGGGTCAGGGAAGGGTAGAGGTGGGTGGTTGAGGGTCAGTGAGATAGAGGTGGGTGGTTGAGGGTCAGTGAGATAGAGGTGGGTGGTTAAGGGTCAGGGAAGGGTAGAGGTGGGTGGTTGAGGGTCAGTGAGATAGAGGTGGGTGGTTGAGGGTCAGTGAGATAGAGGTGGGTGGTTGAGGGTCAGTGAGATAGAGGTGGGTGGTTGAGGGTCAGTGAGATAGAGGTGGGTGGTTAAGGGTCAGGGAAGGGTAGAGGTGGGTGGTTAAGGGTCAGGGAAGGGTAGAGGTGGGTGGTTGAGGGTCAGTGAGATAGAGGTGGGTGGTTGAGGGTCAGTGAGATAGAGGTGGGTGGTTGAGGGTCAGTGAGATAGAGGTGGGTGGTTGAGGGTCAGTGAGATAGAGGTGGGTGGTTGAGGGTCAGTGAGATAGAGGTGGGTGGTTGAGGGTCAGTGAGATAGAGGTGGGTGGTTAAGGGTCAGGGAAGGGTAGAGGTGGGTGGTTGAGGGTCAGTGAGATAGAGGTGGGTGGTTGAGGGTCAGTGAGATAGAGGTGGGTGGTTGAGGGTCAGTGAGATAGAGGTGGGTGGTTGAGGGTCAGTGAGATAGAGGTGGGTGGTTGAGGGTCAGTGAGATAGAGGTGGGTGGTTAAGGGTCAGGGAAGGGTAGAGGTGGGTGGTTGAGGGTCAGTGAGATAGAGGTGGGTGGTTAAGGGTCAGGGAAGGGTAGAGGTGGGTGGTTAAGGGTCAGGGAAGGGTAGAGGTGGGTGGTTAAGGGTCAGGGAAGGGTAGAGGTGGGTGGTTGAGGGTCAGTGAGATAGAGGTGGGTGGTTGAGGGTCAGTGAGATAGAGGTGGGTGGTTAAGGGTCAGGGAAGGGTAGAGGTGGGTGGTTGAGGGTCAGTGAGATAGAGGTGGGTGGTTAAGGGTCAGGGAAGGGTAGAGGTGGGTGGTTAAGGGTCAGGGAAGGGTAGAGGTGGGTGGTTAAGGGTCAGGGAAGGGTAGAGGTGGGTGGTTAAGGGTCAGGGAAGGGTAGAGGTGGGTGGTTAAGGGTCAGGGAAGGGTAGAGGTGGGTGGTTGAGGGTCAGTGAGATAGAGGTGGGTGGTTAAGGGTCAGGGAAGGGTAGAGGTGGGTGGTTGAGGGTCAGTGAGATAGAGGTGGGTGGTTAAGGGTCAGGGAAGGGTAGAGGTGGGTGGTTGAGGGTCAGTGAGATAGAGGTGGGTGGTTGAGGGTCAGTGAGATAGAGGTGGGTGGTTGAGGGTCAGTGAGATAGAGGTGGGTGGTTAAGGGTCAGGGAAGGGTAGAGGTGGGTGGTTGAGGGTCAGTGAGATAGAGGTGGGTGGTTAAGGGTCAGGGAAGGGTAGAGGTGGGTGGTTAAGGGTCAGGGAAGGGTAGAGGTGGGTGGTTGAGGGTCAGTGAGATAGAGGTGGGTGGTTGAGGGTCAGTGAGATAGAGGTGGGTGGTTAAGGGTCAGGGAAGGGTAGAGGTGGGTGGTTAAGGGTCAGGGAAGGGTAGAGGTGGGTGGTTAAGGGTCAGGGAAGGGTAGAGGTGGGTGGTTGAGGGTCAGTGAGATAGAGGTGGGTGGTTAAGGGTCAGGGAAGGGTAGAGGTGGGTGGTTGAGGGTCAGTGAGATAGAGGTGGGTGGTTGAGGGTCAGTGAGATAGAGGTGGGTGGTTGAGGGTCAGTGAGATAGAGGTGGGTGGTTGAGGGTCAGTGAAGGGTAGAGGTGGGTGGTTAAGGGTCAGGGAAGGGTAGAGGTGGGTGGTTAAGGGTCAGGGAAGGGTAGAGGTGGGTGGTTAAGGGTCAGGGAAGGGTAGAGGTGGGTGGTTAAGGGTCAGGGAAGGGTAGAGGTGGGTGGTTGAGGGTCAGTGAGATAGAGGTGGGTGGTTGAGGGTCAGTGAGATAGAGGTGGGTGGTTGAGGGTCAGTGAGATAGAGGTGGGTGGTTAAGGGTCAGGGAAGGGTAGAGGTGGGTGGTTAAGGGTCAGGGAAGGGTAGAGGTGGGTGGTTGAGGGTCAGTGAGATAGAGGTGGGTGGTTGAGGGTCAGTGAGATAGAGGTGGGTGGTTGAGGGTCAGTGAGATAGAGGTGGGTGGTTAAGGGTCAGGGAAGGGTAGAGGTGGGTGGTTAAGGGTCAGGGAAGGGTAGAGGTGGGTGGTTGAGGGTCAGTGAGATAGAGGTGGGTGGTTAAGGGTCAGGGAAGGGTAGAGGTGGGTGGTTGAGGGTCAGTGAGATAGAGGTGGGTGGTTGAGGGTCAGTGAGATAGAGGTGGGTGGTTGAGGGTCAGTGAGATAGAGGTGGGTGGTTAAGGGTCAGGGAAGGGTAGAGGTGGGTGGTTGAGGGTCAGTGAGATAGAGGTGGGTGGTTGAGGGTCAGTGAGATAGAGGTGGGTGGTTGAGGGTCAGTGAGATAGAGGTGGGTGGTTGAGGGTCAGTGAGATAGAGGTGGGTGGTTAAGGGTCAGGGAAGGGTAGAGGTGGGTGGTTAAGGGTCAGGGAAGGGTAGAGGTGGGTGGTTAAGGGTCAGGGAAGGGTAGAGGTGGGTGGTTGAGGGTCAGTGAGATAGAGGTGGGTGGTTAAGGGTCAGGGAAGGGTAGAGGTGGGTGGTTAAGGGTCAGGGAAGGGTAGAGGTGGGTGGTTAAGGGTCAGGGAAGGGTAGAGGTGGGTGGTTAAGGGTCAGGGAAGGGTAGAGGTGGGTGGTTGAGGGTCAGTGAGATAGAGGTGGGTGGTTGAGGGTCAGTGAGATAGAGGTGGGTGGTTGAGGGTCAGTGAGATAGAGGTGGGTGGTTAAGGGTCAGGGAAGGGTAGAGGTGGGTGGTTAAGGGTCAGGGAAGGGTAGAGGTGGGTGGTTAAGGGTCAGGGAAGGGTAGAGGTGGGTGGTTAAGGGTCAGGGAAGGGTAGAGGTGGGTGGTTGAGGGTCAGTGAGATAGAGGTGGGTGGTTGAGGGTCAGTGAGATAGAGGTGGGTGGTTGAGGGTCAGTGAGATAGAGGTGGGTGGTTGAGGGTCAGTGAGATAGAGGTGGGTGGTTGAGGGTCAGTGAAGGGTAGAGGTGGGTGGTTGAGGGTCAGTGAGATAGAGGTGGGTGGTTGAGGGTCAGTGAGATAGAGGTGGGTGGTTAAGGGTCAGGGAAGGGTAGAGGTGGGTGGTTGAGGGTCAGTGAGATAGAGGTGGGTGGTTGAGGGTCAGTGAGATAGAGGTGGGTGGTTAAGGGTCAGGGAAGGGTAGAGGTGGGTGGTTGAGGGTCAGTGAGATAGAGGTGGGTGGTTAAGGGTCAGGGAAGGGTAGAGGTGGGTGGTTGAGGGTCAGTGAGATAGAGGTGGGTGGTTGAGGGTCAGTGAGATAGAGGTGGGTGGTTGAGGGTCAGTGAGATAGAGGTGGGTGGTTGAGGGTCAGTGAGATAGAGGTGGGTGGTTGAGGGTCAGTGAGATAGAGGTGGGTGGTTGAGGGTCAGTGAGATAGAGGTGGGTGGTTAAGGGTCAGGGAAGGGTAGAGGTGGGTGGTTAAGGGTCAGGGAAGGGTAGAGGTGGGTGGTTGAGGGTCAGTGAGATAGAGGTGGGTGGTTAAGGGTCAGGGAAGGGTAGAGGTGGGTGGTTAAGGGTCAGGGAAGGGTAGAGGTGGGTGGTTGAGGGTCAGTGAGATAGAGGTGGGTGGTTGAGGGTCAGTGAGATAGAGGTGGGTGGTTGAGGGTCAGTGAGATAGAGGTGGGTGGTTGAGGGTCAGTGAGATAGAGGTGGGTGGTTGAGGGTCAGTGAGATAGAGGTGGGTGGTTAAGGGTCAGGGAAGGGTAGAGGTGGGTGGTTAAGGGTCAGGGAAGGGTAGAGGTGGGTGGTTGAGGGTCAGTGAGATAGAGGTGGGTGGTTGAGGGTCAGTGAGATAGAGGTGGGTGGTTAAGGGTCAGGGAAGGGTAGAGGTGGGTGGTTAAGGGTCAGGGAAGGGTAGAGGTGGGTGGTTGAGGGTCAGTGAGATAGAGGTGGGTGGTTGAGGGTCAGTGAGATAGAGGTGGGTGGTTAAGGGTCAGGGAAGGGTAGAGGTGGGTGGTTAAGGGTCAGGGAAGGGTAGAGGTGGGTGGTTGAGGGTCAGTGAGATAGAGGTGGGTGGTTGAGGGTCAGTGAGATAGAGGTGGGTGGTTAAGGGTCAGGGAAGGGTAGAGGTGGGTGGTTAAGGGTCAGGGAAGGGTAGAGGTGGGTGGTTGAGGGTCAGTGAGATAGAGGTGGGTGGTTGAGGGTCAGTGAGATAGAGGTGGGTGGTTAAGGGTCAGGGAAGGGTAGAGGTGGGTGGTTAAGGGTCAGGGAAGGGTAGAGGTGGGTGGTTAAGGGTCAGGGAAGGGTAGAGGTGGGTGGTTAAGGGTCAGGGAAGGGTAGAGGTGGGTGGTTAAGGGTCAGGGAAGGGTAGAGGTGGGTGGTTGAGGGTCAGTGAGATAGAGGTGGGTGGTTAAGGGTCAGGGAAGGGTAGAGGTGGGTGGTTGAGGGTCAGTGAGATAGAGGTGGGTGGTTGAGGGTCAGTGAGATAGAGGTGGGTGGTTAAGGGTCAGGGAAGGGTAGAGGTGGGTGGTTAAGGGTCAGGGAAGGGTAGAGGTGGGTGGTTAAGGGTCAGGGAAGGGTAGAGGTGGGTGGTTGAGGGTCAGTGAGATAGAGGTGGGTGGTTAAGGGTCAGGGAAGGGTAGAGGTGGGTGGTTAAGGGTCAGGGAAGGGTAGAGGTGGGTGGTTAAGGGTCAGGGAAGGGTAGAGGTGGGTGGTTGAGGGTCAGTGAGATAGAGGTGGGTGGTTGAGGGTCAGTGAGATAGAGGTGGGTGGTTAAGGGTCAGGGAAGGGTAGAGGTGGGTGGTTAAGGGTCAGGGAAGGGTAGAGGTGGGTGGTTAAGGGTCAGGGAAGGGTAGAGGTGGGTGGTTAAGGGTCAGGGAAGGGTAGAGGTGGGTGGTTAAGGGTCAGGGAAGGGTAGAGGTGGGTGGTTAAGGGTCAGGGAAGGGTAGAGGTGGGTGGTTAAGGGTCAGGGAAGGGTAGAGGTGGGTGGTTAAGGGTCAGGGAAGGGTAGAGGTGGGTGGTTAAGGGTCAGGGAAGGGTAGAGGTGGGTGGTTGAGGGTCAGTGAGATAGAGGTGGGTGGTTAAGGGTCAGGGAAGGGTAGAGGTGGGTGGTTAAGGGTCAGGGAAGGGTAGAGGTGGGTGGTTGAGGGTCAGTGAGATAGAGGTGGGTGGTTGAGGGTCAGTGAGATAGAGGTGGGTGGTTGAGGGTCAGTGAGATAGAGGTGGGTGGTTAAGGGTCTGGAAACAACCCAGAGCCTCCCTTCAGGTTTGGTTTGGGTTTATTGTGGTCTTAGCTAAGTATGTTATGAACATTAGTGTGGACGGTACACTACCCTGTTTTACTCTAGTGATTATGTTAAACATGAGCAAGGTGGCGTTGGGTGCAGAGGAAAGAAGAAATATCACCGGACTCCGCCTGCCTGTGTGTGGCCACACAGCGAGTGAAAAGCCACCCTCGGTGAGGCTGCGTGGCATCGTCAGCTGTCGATATGTTGTACAATCTCGTCAGGGAACTTCCAGCTGCAAAGGAGTCAATCATTTCCCTGCTTGTGATTGTAGTGCAGCCTCGAGACTGCAGGAGCACCAAAGGATATTGATTATCATTATTATTGTTATTATTATTATTATTATTATTATTATTATTATCATTATTATTATAATTATCATTATGTATTTATATTTATGTTTTATTATACTTTGTCGCTGTCTCCCGCGTTAGCGAGGTAGCGCAAGGAAACAGACGAAAGAATGGCCCAACCCACCCACATACACATGTATTATTATTATTATTATTGTTATTATTATTATTGTTATTATCATTTTTATTATTATTTTATCATCATTATTATTATCATTATTATTATTATTATTATTATTATTATTATTATTATTATTGTATATATATGTGGCCACTGCCTAGTGGGACGATGTACAGAGGTCTATACACAGGGTACATTAGATTACAGATTAGAGATAAAAAAAATTACAGAATACAGCAATTCCTCCCATGAAGATACATCTATACTTGTACTTCTTTATTATTATTATTATTATTATTATTATATACCACGATCCCACGTTCACTGTGGAGGATCAGACACACGGACGTAATGAGTGGTTGGACCCAGTGAAAGTGCATGGCCTCTTTTGGCCCCAGACTTCATTGGATTACTAACTTGTCTTATACCATACGAGTCGCACTGGGAACGCAAGACCCCAAGTGACGCAACAGAACTACGAGGGTTTTCGCTGTCTTGCATTCGCGACGTGTGTGAATTTCACTCCAGTAATTGTTTAATGTGACATCCTTCCATTGTGGAGGAGGTGGGAAGGAGGGAAGGGTTAGGTTTTGCCCTTCACACTGAGGACTGGTGCTTTGCTGCTCTCTCTCTCTCTCTCTCTCTCTCTCTCTCTCTCTCTCTCTCTCTCTCTCTCTCTCTCTCTCTCTCTCATACAGAACCAGAAAGGAGAGATTTACTGAGAAGGAACATGTATTTCGCTTAATGATGATGTTAAATGGATTATATACCTAGTGGTTTAAGCAATGGCTATAGGAAGACATTGATATACACCAGGTTGAGAACAGCGCCCAGGTATTTGTGAGGGTCGTGCCTCAACACTGTGGGTAGGGACGATGCAGTCGTGAGTGTGCGTGTGAAATACGAACGACTGAAACAACCATCAAAGTGGAGGTCTCACTGGAGGAAACAAGAGGTTGAAGGAAGCGACCGTAGTTTTTAACCACGTAATCCAGTCGGTTCCAGTATGTAGGGTGTTCCTCCGCCTTTCCCAGGAGATTATGGGTTTTCGTCGGCCGTTAAAGTGAGTGTGTCCTCAATTCTCGTCAACTCGTTGTGTTTCCGTCATCATCACTCACGAGTTTGTTGTCGTACAGCCTTCAGAAGATCAGTGCTTCCTGTGGCTTAATCCTGTACACTTTCCACTAGTGTCGTACCTGGGCCTCCCCCTTTGGTATCGTACCTGGGTCCCTATCTGGTATCGTACCCGGGCCCCTATCTGGTATCCTACCTGGTCCCTCTTTGGTATCCTACCTGGGCTCCTTCTGGTATCATACCTGGGTCCCTATGTGGTATCCTTCCTGGTGTCCTATCTGGTATCATACCTGGTTCTCTATCTGGTATCCTACTTGGTCCCCTATCTTGGTCCTCTATCTGGTATCGTACCTGGTCCTCTATCTGGTATCGTAAGTGGTCCCCTGTCTGGTATCGTACCTGCTCCCCTATCTGGTATCGTACCTGGTCCCTTGTCTGGTATCCTACCTGTTCCCCTATCTTGTATCCTACCTGGTGCCCTATCTGGTATCCTACCTGGTCCCCTATCTGGTATCCTACCTGGTCCCCTATCTGGTATCTTACCTGGTCCCCTATCTGGTATCTTACCTGGTCACTTCTGTGGCATCATACCTGGCTTCTTTCTGGTATCCTACCTGGTCCCTCTCTGGTAGCCGACCTGGCTTTCTCTGGCATCATACCCGGCCTCTTTCTTGGCTCAATCCTGGCACCCCTGTCGCCATACCTGGCACCCTCTAGCACCGTGTCTAGCATCCTCCGTCATCATTCCTGCTCCCACCGGCATCATACTTGCCTCCCTCTAGCGTCATCCCTGGCCTCTATTGACATCGTACCAGGTCCCCCTCTGGCATCATACCTGTCCCTTTCTGGCATCGTACTTAGCCCCTTTTAGTATCATATCTGGACCCTTATGGCATCATACTTTGCCCCTCTCTGGCATCATACTTTGCCCCTCTCTGGCATCATACCTGGTCCCCCTCTGTAACCAGACCTGTCCCTCCTCTGGTATTATACCTGGCTCATGTTTGCTCTTTGGCTTCATATATGTTCCTCTGTGGCACTATAACTAGTCCTCTTCTGGCTTAGCACTATCCCCATCTGGCATGATATACAGACCCCTGTGTCTTCACACCTAGCCCTTTTGGATTCATACCTAGCTTTCTTTGGCTTTCTATGTCTCTTCTCTGGCTCCAAGTCTGCCGCTTTTGCCCTCAGTCTCGTCCTCCTCTGGGAAACGACCTCTTCATTCACCTATCCCATTCCTCGTGAGTGTCTCCGTACGCCAACACCCATTTTCTTACATCTGCATCATAAAGTTTAGTCTCTCCGCTTTCCTTATCGAGAGATTGAGACAACCACGTTCACTTCATCAACCACTTTCCTCTGTACATAAGCAACTGAGTTGGTCCCAACAGCCGAGGCCACACCACTCGTTCTAGCAGACCTCATTCGTGCATGACACTTCTCGGCACACAAACACTCCAGGCCATTGTCTGACTCTTTTTCCTGAAGTAAATCGTTTTCTCTCTGTTTGCTAATAGTTGTTCAAGCATCCAGCTTGCATGGACTTACCTCATCTTCCACCCGCATCTGGTCCTCTCTCAGACACCGTCTACCCATGGAGTTGACAGAGTATATAACTGGAAACGTAGAAACAGCCCAACCATTGAGTGATGTCCTCACACCCTCCACGCTTACCCAACACATTGACCCGTCCTCACACCCGGGTACACATCTTACACATTCACACCTACTTTTACACCCCTCACTCTTCACGTGCTTCCATCCAAACGCCCTACACTCACACCACATTCATCCGTTCTCACACCCCACACACATACTCTTCACATCACTGACGGTATGTATCTTTATAATGTCTTCCTTAGCTGCAGATCTCCTCCTAATCACTTCAAAACTCTTCTTTTGTAGCATCTAATCCTTTCCTGCACGCTTGTTTACCCTTCCTTAGCTGCTAATCCCTTCCTGCAATCGCTACTTATTCTTTTTCTTTAACCTTCGATCCTTTCCTTAGCTTTTGTTCCATTCCATAGCTTCTGATCCTTTCCTGCAAGCTTAGTCTCGTCCCTTCCTTAGCTTCTGACCCCTGACACAACACGGTTGCAACATAACCTTCATCATCGACTGGTGTTCAACGTCTCTCGCTGCCACATAAGCCGGTTCAATGGACAGCCACAGCGTCGTGGCGCACCCTCCAGTTGAACTTCAGCCCACTTTGTGCTTGTGGATGTGTTAGACCTGTTGAATATCTCCAGTAGCCCTACATCCTTAGTGTATTACCTCTACCTTGTACCAAACTACCCATAACCATTCACATATGTACCAGAGGTTGGGGATGTGTGTAAGTAGAGGTGATGGCAGGAAGGTGGGAAATAAGATGGGTCAGGATTTTGGGGTGATCTTGATTTTTGCAACAAGAGCGACGTGTTAGGATGGAAATGTGGTATTGATGGTGGAGTAGGGATAGAGGGAAGGGCTGTGAGGACAGAGATGTCGAGTAATAAGCGCTGGTGTGGGAGGGGTTTTGTCAACAGAGGATTCTGCAGTGAGCCAGGGCAGGCCTGGCCATGCCAAGTTATCCTGCTGGTGCGCCCACACACACGATCACCCACACAGCTCTTACCAAGCCACACACACCCACACACACACACACACGCGCACACACAGCCATCCAGATTGATTTGTGCCGGTAACCCCGGCAGATTAATTGTGTACCCCAGTGCTCATCCTGTGAGCGGTAGCGCAAAAGGATTACATAGGTCACAAAGGGGTCTTAGTCAGACCCCAGTGGGTTGGTGTTACATAGGATGTTACAGTTCATTGTACATGTTTCAGTACATATGTTATATAGTTTCATATGGTACTTTTTACCGACTAGATGCTGAAAGTGGATACAAACGTAAGATTTCAGGTATCTTGTTATTAACAATAAGGTGTGACGTTTTTGCAGGGTTTGCTTAGACTTATCCCTAAAAGGATATTTTTTTTTCACATTTTATAGCACAGTGTTCTAGTTTGTGTCCAAATCTTTGGCCACAAGTTGTTGTAGTTTGTGTCCAAATCTTTGGCCACAAGGTGTTGTAGTTTGTGTCCAAATCTTTGGTCACAAGATATAGAAGTTTGTGCCCGAACCTTTGGCCACATGGTGTTGTAGTTTGTGTCGAAATCTTTGGCCACATGGTGTTGTACTTTGTGTCCAAATCTTTGGCCACAGACATTACGATTCACTCACCACACACATCCAACGTTCACCCATCCTGATCATCCACATCTCTCACAGATGCAACGCCACCTGCACTACCCACACTCACGACTGATGCATCCACGTCACCCTCATCCCACACTCTCCACACAGCGTCCACACCCATCCCGCTCCAAGCATCCATTCACACCACACCCGTCGTTCCCCCCCACACTATCCACACCACCCGCACCCATCTGTCCCTCACACTATCCTCACCACTCATACTCGTCACTCATCCCACAAGACACCCTCAGCTATCACTCGCCCCTCACCATCGATGTCACTCATGCTCATCAGTTATCCTGCACCCCTCATACTGCCTCATATACGCCACACCACTCACTCACCAGCTGCCCCATATCATCTACGCTACACACCCACCAACTACCTCACATAATCAACACCATATATACAACCAGACAGATGTACACATTGCCCACCTGCCAATTATCCGTCCCGTTCACCTCCCTTGAACGCTCCTCTCCCCCAGCCCCCAGACACACACACACACACACACACACACACACACACACACACACACGGGCCAGTTCGGGGTGGGACCCGCATTGGTTCAAATCCTAGGTATGGCAGAGGGCCTACGCCTAACCCACGTGTTCATCCTATCCACGGGGTTGCTCGAAGGGCTGATGTATGTGTATGTGTGTGTGTGTGTGTGTGTGTGTGTGTGTGTGTGTGTGTGTGTGTGTGTGTGTATATACTCGTAAGAGTAAAGAATATATATATATATATATATATATATATATATATATATATATATATATATATATATATATATATATATATATACATACAAGATTATGAGAAGAGTAGCACAAATTTATAACACACAAATAGTAATCACACACACACACACACACACACACACACACACACACACACACACACACACACACGTACGGTTGCAGATAATGCAAAGGTCATGGAGTGGGGGGAGCAAAGCGTGATGAGGCTGCTCCTAACAAGGGAACCTGGACAAGCAACGAGGTGGGTTAGATACAGTGGAAGATGATATTCAACCTAAGTAAATACAACGTAATGAGGATGGCACACAGTCTAAAATGGTCTCCATACGAATATCATCCAATAGGAAATGATATTCGGGAATTATAGAGACAAACTGTTGGCAAATATTGGAGTGATATTCCATTACACTGATAAAGAAATATTAAGTATATTGATTAGATTAGAAATGGAACCAAAGCTAGAAAAAGCTTCTCAGATCTGGTCCGCGCGCTTGAAGGACAAAGAAGCAAGAGAGAAGGTCCAGAGGAGGGCGACATAGATGGTACCGGAATGAAGAAAGCTGAGTTACAGTGAGAGCTTTGAGGCCATAAATTTTTACACAATGCAAGAGAGAAAGAATAGGTGTGACTTGATCATAATCTTTACGTTTTTGAACCAGCTTGATGACGTAGGCAGTCAGTAGGTCTTCAAAAGATAGAAAGATAGAACAACCAAAGACTATAACAAAAGATTAAGCAGGGAACTAGTTAGAAAATATTTAGAGAAGTACTTGTATGATGGAAGTGTGTTGGATGAATGGAATAAACTAAGATGTGAGATAGTGAATGGGGGCAGCATACACAAGTTTAAAACGTTGTATGATAGTAGAGAAAGTTCAAGAGATGGGGCCCCCCCACGAGTGTAAAACTTCCTCCCCGTACAGTACAAATATGTACAGTAATTACACATATGTACAAACGTGTACATATGTTCACCCGTGAGGTGAATGGCGTGGCGTCGTCCTTTGTTTACTGTTGAGGTGTGAGGGCGTGGCTTGAGGTGCGGCAGGTGTGGCAACGGTATGAGCAGGTGTGGCACCAATAGTGGCAGGTTTCTGACACCTGTAATGGCAGGTGTAGCCCCGTTAGTTGCAGTTATGGCGCCGGTGGTGGCAGATGTGGCGTGAGTGATGGCAGGTACGGCCCTAAGTAATTGCAGGCGTGGCGAGGGCTCCCGGCTTGCGGTACTGGTGCCTCCTAACACTGAAATGCTTCGTTGTTTATCTTGCAAGATGCGCGCCTCGGTCACCTAACCTCCTGCCAGCACTTCTGCCATGATCCTCGTGCCTCATCCCCTGCCACACCGTCTGCCAAGCTCCCTGGGCCTCACTCCCTCCTAGCCCATCTACCATGATCCCCGGGTCTCATCCTATACCATTCCGTCCTCCACGCTCCCTGTGCCTCACCCCCAGCCAGCCTGTCTGCAGTGCTTCTCGGGGCCTCATCCCTGCCCGTCTGCCACACTCCCTGGGCCTCACCCCCTGCTAGTCCGTCTGCCACGCTCCCTGGGCCTCACCCCCTTGTAGCCCGTCTACCACGCTCCCTGGGCCTCATCCCCTGCCATGACATCTAGTCTCTGATTCACCTCCTGCATGTATTGAAAACACGTAGGACCATACGCTGGAGACTTTACTGGGTGTTTAGAGGGAATGTAACTGATCACCCAGGTTGTTAGGAGTAGACTACGGAGGCTAGTGCACGTGACAGTAATTATGATAATTATAATCGTAATAGTAATAAAGATAATGTTGAAAATAGTATTAATCATAGTATTGATAAGTATACTTTGAATAGATTTCGCAGCCTGGCTCATCTGTGTCTCTGTCTCCTAGTCTTGTATTGTCTGCAGATTTGAGATCCTGGACTTAAGGCCCAGTCCAAGGTTGTTTATGTTGCTTATAAAGAGAATGGGTCCCAGACATGATCCCTGAGGTACCCCACTTGTCACCTTCAGCCACTTGGAGCCTCAACCGCGTATGATTACACTCTGCCCTCTTTCTGTGCGTCAGTCTCCAGTCCATATACACTGTTCATCCCTAGTGTCATGGGATACTAGTTTATATAGTAGTCTCTTGTGATGGTGTGTGGCCGAGGATAGAGGCTTGTGCGTTGTGTTGGTGTATTGATGATGTGTAGGCTGAAGAGGGAGCCACTATGGATGGTGAGGGTGTGGTGGTGATGTCTGGGCCTTGGTGGGAGACATTATGGGTATTGAGGGTTTAGTGAGATGTGTGGATCGAGGAAGAAGCTATTGTGAATGGTGATGGTGGTGTGATGGTTCGGGCCAAGGATGGAGTCTCTGTGGGAGGTGAGAATACATGGGAAGGACAGATAGCAGGAGACTCGATGGTCCATGTCGAGATTATTTGTGGATATATCCTTAATCATGGAAGAGACTGGATAGTAAAGTAGAGAGCACCTCCCCACCTACCTATCCCTCCAGATCCACTGCCGGGAAAAAAAGAAGAAAAAAATAGAGAAAACCGCCATGTTGTATAGAGAAGATACACTGCCATATAGATTCTATAGGAAAGTGTGAACGGAAAAAAGTTCCTTTTTCCAAATAGCAATTACCTCACTGAGGCTGTGTGAAGGGAAAAGAAGAGGTTGTGTACAGTTGTTCCTCTTGATGCAGGACTGTTTACCGAAAGCAGATGTCACTCTAATGCTCTGTTTCTGAATCCGTTTTGCCTGACGACCCCTTTATCTGGGTCTTTCTTGACCGCGAGCCTCCCACCATCCACACAGATGTTGAGAGACAGAGGCGTGGGGATTCATTTTGCTCACAAATAACCACTACAGTCTAAAGTCTGGGCCAGTTTTCATTATCTTTTCGCACATATGTACATTCGATTTACTGCAGAGCAAAAATATTCTGTTTGCTCACTTTTAGTTCGAGACCCTGCTGGAAAACCCCATTGGGGGTCGCGACCCACCTTTTGAGAAGCAATGCTCTTAAGTATATGTTAAGCTTTGACTGGATGGCATCGAGAAGCTTTGCACATAGCTCGTCTAGTCGTTGTTTATTCTAGCGTTTTATAACACCACGGTTGGGGAAAAAAAGAAACCCTTTTGTTCCCCCGTTGCCATCACGTATCCTTAGTGTGATAATGGTTAAGTATGGACAGAGAAGGAAGCCTTTGTGACTGGTGAAATTAGTAATGGTGAAGTGTGAGGAGGAAGTTCGTGTGTGTGTGTGAGTGATGAGGATGGTGGTGATGAAGTTGTTTGAGCTAGGGAGGAAGCTTCTGTGCGTGGTGAGGGTGGAGGAGTAAGGTTGTCATTGTGAGGTGCTGAAGGAGGAGGAGGAGGAGGAGGAAGCGACTGTAGGTGGTGAGGGTAGTATGTGTGGACGCGGGGCCAATGTACACCTTTACCCATATATACCCCATGGTGGTGTCTGTGGAATTCTAACCCCACACAGCACGGCCTCCGATCGAGCTGTTGTGAACCTTCTCTGTTCAGTCAGGCTGTTGGAGGCCGCGGCCCGCAGGCTTACGTAACCACCACATCCTTGTTGGTGTGGTAATCTCTGTAGACCCACCTTTAGGGCTCTTTGTAAATTTTCCCCCACTGAATAGTCCATAATAATGTTTGTAACGGCTGAAGACGATTTATATAACAGTTTTGAGATGTATATAACAGTTTTGGGCCTTAGGTGTTTACGCCCATTTCTCTCGTTGTACTTGTGGGAACTTTCGACTTAACTGACACTATTTTGGGTCTTCCTTCCCTCTTATGCCAGAGGGGATCTGTTATGAAAGCACATAAAGAAAACGAGGCTTCCAGGATTTTTCAAGTGTGAGTTATAATATATCTGTCCAGTCTGCACCGAACGTGTCTCCTGTTTTTCCGAGGAGGTCAAATTTTTGATAAGTGTCATTGCGGACTGTGAAAGAGCAATGCACATTTTCTAACTCTACACCCTCACCCGTCCTGGAAGATTATGTGTATGTCTTGAAGAGCGACATTATTGGTTTTATCTCTCGTCTTGAAAGTCCGCGACATCCAGCCAGCCATCTCTCTGGGAGAGGCAGCATTTGTACTGTTTCATGCGCTGAAGCTGAAGTCATCAGACGTGAGTTTTACGAATCTTTTTATAATATTTTTTCGATAAATCATAGTGTTATTTTCTGTTCATCATCCTGTATATATATATATATATATATATTACTTCATTTCCACCATAAACTAGTCATTTCCCCCGTAAATCATCCATTTCCTCCATAAGCCAGTCCTTTCCTCCTGTAAAACATCCATTTCCTCCGTAAAACAGTCATTTCCCTCTTAAAGCAGTCATTTTCCTAGTAAAAGTCATCCCCATATAAAAAGAATTCATATACCCCGTAAAGAAGTCATTTAAAAAATCCCCTGTAAAAGAGTAATTTCCCAAAGTCATTTCCCTAGTAATATAGTCATTTCCCCAAGTAAACCAGTCATTTTTCTAGTACACCAGGCATATCTCCCGTAAACTAGTCATTTCCTCCTTAGTTATTTTTAAGAATAATATCGTTCCAAGTGTTGCCACCGGAAGCCTTGATTTATGTTGTATCTTATTCTCGTCCAGTGATGACCCTCCCTCATATATATTCTGGTTGGATTCACAAAGGATATGAAATTGTGGTTGTGTGTGTGTGTTGTGTGTGTCTGACTTAGAAACGCGTTGTGGTCTGTTCGATAAGGGCGTGTTATTACTCGTCTTGCTACTTTTCCATGTGTTCTTTTATTACGTATTTACGTATTATTTTTTTTACGTATTTCGTACCTTAAGTCATTTTCGGTTCATTTATCTAAGGCTAATAAGGGCGTGTTATTACTCGCCTTGATACTTTTATATTTTTTTTTACGTATTTTGTACCTGAAGTCATTTTCGGTCCATTTATCTAAGGCTGTCGCACAGTATGTACGTAAGGCATCAGCTTTACCATACGTTTGACCATTTTGACCAGCAAGTCGAGAGGTGTATATGATCGGCCTTATCATAAATGCTTCCTGCCAGGTGTACGTTATTTGACTCCTCTTCGTCAACCAACGTACACGTTGTGTCTCTCTTGAAGATTTCTAATGAGGTACGATGCCAGTGCTATTGGTCGGCGCATATATTCTTTTTTAATGACTTTGCAACCTCATCAGTGGAGTGGGACTAATGTATAAGTGGTTTCCTGAGATTCTTTCATAAGTCCATTCTTTCCAGAGGGAGTTTCCTGCCAGACTTAATGGTGTTTACCGTTTCCTGGTGCTGAATGTGGGTGGTGAGGTGTGGACTGATGAGGTAGCCAGTGTGACTGGTGAGGTGTGGACTGGTGAGGGAGCCAACGTGGGTAGTGAGGGTGGTGAGGTGTAGGCTGAGGAGGGAGTTGTTGGGTAAGGTGGTGGTGGACAGTGAGGTGTGGTTCGAGGAAGGGTCACCCCTGCTTGGTTTTGGGTGTGTTGACGGAGGAGGGTGGGATCGTGGATGTTTGGGTGTAGGTCAAAGTCTCAGTCACTGCGGGTGGTTAGGGTGTGGGTTGAGGAGGACACCACTGTGGGTGGTGAGGTGTAGACGAGGAGGGAGCCACTGTGGGTGGTTAGGGTGTGGGTCGAGGAGGGAGCCACTGTGGGTGGTTAGGTGTGGGTCGAGGAGGGAGCCACTGTGGGTGGTGAAGTGTAGACTGAGGAGGGAGCCACTGTGGGTGGTGAGGTGTAGACTGAGGAGGGAGCCACTGTGAGTGGTTAGGGTGTGGGTCGAGGAGGGAGTCACCGTGGATAGTGAGGTGTGAGAGGATCCCGAGGGGGTGGGGATATTGGTCACCCGGCTATTGTTACTGGTGTCGCTGCCTTGCGCAATCCACGGGAGGATGGTGGACCCGAGTTCAACTGGTGGTCGGTGCCCCTTCTGGCTCCTCTTCAAGGTCGCTGAAGGTAAACTCGTCTTCCTTTTACGGCGGCGGTTACATATATATATATATATATATATATATATATATATATATATATATATATGTATAATCCCTGGGGATAGGGGAGAAAGAATACTTCCCACGTATTCCGTGCGTGTCGTAGAAGGCAACTGAAAGGGAAAGGAGCGTGGGGCTGGAAATCCTCCCCTCTCGTTTTTAATTTTCCAAAAGAAGGAACAGAGAAGTGGGCTAAGTGAGGATTTTCCTCAGATGCTCAGTCCTCTGTTGTTAACGCTACCTCGTGTGTGTGTGTGTGTGTGTGTGTGTGTGGGTGGGTGGGTGGGTGGTGTGTGTATGTGTGTATGTATCTAGATCTCTCAAACATATTTCATTGAATATGGCGCTTAATTCAGCTCAGCATTTATCAGTTTCTCTTACACTGCTCAAGTAGATCACCAGTAAACTGGCCAAGGTTCATCTCTCTCTCTTGTGAAGGTGGTGGTATAGCAGGATCCCAGGTGTGTCGTCGGACTCCCATTCTTTCAATGATAGGAAAGACTTCGGGACAATTCAGTGATGGTCATACCTAAATACGACGACTGGGGGGCGTGCAGTCCTCGCGTGGGCAATGGAGTTCGTATATGACATGACTCCTCAGCAAAGTCACTGGTATTAGGTAATGAAATCTATCATCTAGTCGATGCTAGAAGGCCTCAGATTTCCTTTGATTATGCCCTTTGATCACATCGTGTGATCAAGGGCACGACTGACATGAAGCAATTCTCATGATATAAGTCTCTTGTAAACACGTAACATTTCTCACATTATAGGCTCAATATACACACGTAACAATAACCACATCATAGTCTCAATATACACACGTAACAATAACCACATCATAGTCTCAATATACACACGTAACAATAACCACATCATAGTCTCAATATACGCACGTTACAATAACCACATCACAGGCTCAGTATACACACGTAACAATAACCACATCATAGTCTCAATATACACACGTAACAATAACCACATCATAGTCTCAATATACACACGTAACAATAACCACATCATAGTCTCAATATACGCACGTTACAATAACCACATCACAGGCTCATTATACACACGTAACAATAACCACATCATAGTCTCAATATACACACGTAACAATAACCACATCATAGTCTCAATATACGCACGTTACAATAACCACATCATAGTCTCAATATACACACGTAACAATAACCACATCATAGTCTCAATATACACACGTAACAATAACCACATCATAGTCTCAATATACGCACGTTACAATAACCACATCATAGTCTCAATATACGCACGTTACAATAACCACATCATAGTCTCAATATACACACGTAACAATAACCACATCATAGTCTCAATATACGCACGTTACAATAACCACATCATAGTCTCAATATACGCACGTTACAATAACCACATCATAGTCTCAATATACGCACGTTACAATAACCACATCATAGTCTCAATATACGCACGTTACAATAACCACATCATAGTCTCAATATACGCACGTTACAATAACCACATCATAGTCTCAATATACGCACGTTACAATAACCACATCATAGTCTCAATATACGCACGTTACAATAACCACATCATAGTCTCAATATACGCACGTTACAATAACCACATCATAGTCTCAATATACGCACGTTACAATAACCACATCATAGTCTCAATATACGCACGTTACAATAACCACATCATAGTCTCAATATACGCACGTTACAATAACCACATCATAGTCTCAATATACGCACGTTACAATAACCACATCATAGTCTCAATATACGCACGTTACAATAACCACATCATAGTCTCAATATACGCACGTTACAATAACCACATCATAGTCTCAATATACGCACGTTACAATAACCACATCATAGTCTCAATATACGCACGTTACAATAACCACATCATAGTCTCAATATACGCACGTTACAATAACCACATCATAGTCTCAATATACGCACGTTACAATAACCACATCATAGTCTCAATATACGCACGTTACAATAACCACATCATAGTCTCAATATACGCACGTTACAATAACCACATCATAGTCTCAATATACGCACGTTACAATAACCACATCATAGTCTCAATATACACACGTAACAATAACCACATCATAGTCTCAATATACGCACGTTACAATAACCACATCATAGTCTCAATATACGCACGTTACAATAACCACATCATAGTCTCAATATACGCACGTTACAATAACCACATCATAGTCTCAATATACGCACGTTACAATAACCACATCATAGTCTCAATATACGCACGTTACAATAACCACATCATAGTCTCAATATACACACGTAACAATAACCACATCATAGTCTCAATATACACACGTAACAATAACCACATCATAGTCTCAATATACGCACGTTACAATAACCACATCATAGTCTCAATATACGCACGTTACAATAACCACATCATAGTCTCAATATACGCACGTTACAATAACCACATCATAGTCTCAATATACACACGTAACAATAACCACATCATAGTCTCAATATACGCACGTTACAATAACCACATCATAGTCTCAATATACACACGTAACAATAACCACATCATAGTCTCAATATACGCACGTTACAATAACCACATCATAGTCTCAATATACGCACGTTACAATAACCACATCATAGTCTCAATATACACACGTAACAATAACCACATCATAGTCTCAATATACGCACGTTACAATAACCACATCATAGTCTCAATATACGCACGTTACAATAACCACATCATAGTCTCAATATACGCACGTTACAATAACCACATCATAGTCTCAATATACACACGTAACAATAACCACATCATAGTCTCAATATACACACGTAACAATAACCACATCATAGTCTCAATATACACACGTAACAATAACCACATCATAGTCTCAATATACACACGTAACAATAACCACATCATAGTCTCAATATACGCACGTTACAATAACCACATCATAGTCTCAATATACGCACGTTACAATAACCACATCATAGTCTCAATATACACACGTAACAATAACCACATCATAGTCTCAATATACGCACGTTACAATAACCACATCATAGTCTCAATATACGCACGTTACAATAACCACATCACAGGCTCAATATACGCACGTTACAATAACCACATCATAGTCTCAATATACGCACGTTACAATAACCACATCATAGTCTCAATATACGCACGTTACAATAACCACATCATAGTCTCAATATACACACGTAACAATAACCACATCATAGTCTCAATATACGCACGTTACAATAACCACATCATAGTCTCAATATACGCACGTTACAATAACCACATCATAGTCTCAATATACGCACGTTACAATAACCACATCATAGTCTCAATATACGCACGTTACAATAACCACATCATAGTCTCAATATACGCACGTTACAATAACCACATCATAGTCTCAATATACGCACGTTACAATAACCACATCATAGTCTCAATATACGCACGTTACAATAACCACATCATAGTCTCAATATACGCACGTTACAATAACCACATCATAGTCTCAATATACACACGTAACAATAACCACATCATAGTCTCAATATACGCACGTTACAATAACCACATCATAGTCTCAATATACGCACGTTACAATAACCACATCATAGTCTCAATATACGCACGTTACAATAACCACATCATAGTCTCAATATACGCACGTTACAATAACCACATCATAGTCTCAATATACGCACGTTACAATAACCACATCATAGTCTCAATATACGCACGTTACAATAACCACATCATAGTCTCAATATACGCACGTTACAATAACCACATCATAGTCTCAATATACGCACGTTACAATAACCACATCATAGTCTCAATATACGCACGTTACAATAACCACATCATAGTCTCAATATACGCACGTTACAATAACCACATCATAGTCTCAATATACGCACGTTACAATAACCACATCATAGTCTCAATATACGCACGTTACAATAACCACATCATAGTCTCAATATACGCACGTTACAATAACCACATCATAGTCTCAATATACGCACGTTACAATAACCACATCATAGTCTCAATATACGCACGTTACAATAACCACATCATAGTCTCAATATACGCACGTTACAATAACCACATCATAGTCTCAATATACGCACGTTACAATAACCACATCATAGTCTCAATATACGCACGTTACAATAACCACATCATAGTCTCAATATACGCACGTTACAATAACCACATCATAGTCTCAATATACGCACGTTACAATAACCACATCATAGTCTCAATATACGCACGTTACAATAACCACATCATAGTCTCAATATACGCACGTTACAATAACCACATCATAGTCTCAATATACGCACGTTACAATAACCACATCATAGTCTCAATATACACACGTAACAATAACCACATCATAGTCTCAATATACACACGTAACAATAACCACATCATAGTCTCAATATACACACGTAACAATAACCACATCATAGTCTCAATATACGCACGTTACAATAACCACATCATAGTCTCAATATACGCACGTTACAATAACCACATCATAGTCTCAATATACGCACGTTACAATAACCACATCATAGTCTCAATATACGCACGTTACAATAACCACATCATAGTCTCAATATACGCACGTTACAATAACCACATCATAGTCTCAATATACGCACGTTACAATAACCACATCATAGTCTCAATATACGCACGTTACAATAACCACATCATAGTCTCAATATACGCACGTTACAATAACCACATCATAGTCTCAATATACGCACGTTACAATAACCACATCATAGTCTCAATATACGCACGTTACAATAACCACATCATAGTCTCAATATACGCACGTTACAATAACCACATCATAGTCTCAATATACGCACGTTACAATAACCACATCATAGTCTCAATATACACACGTAACAATAACCACATCATAGTCTCAATATACGCACGTTACAATAACCACATCATAGTCTCAATATACGCACGTTACAATAACCACATCATAGTCTCAATATACGCACGTTACAATAACCACATCATAGTCTCAATATACGCACGTTACAATAACCACATCATAGTCTCAATATACGCACGTTACAATAACCACATCATAGTCTCAATATACGCACGTTACAATAACCACATCATAGTCTCAATATACGCACGTTACAATAACCACATCATAGTCTCAATATACGCACGTTACAATAACCACATCATAGTCTCAATATACGCACGTTACAATAACCACATCATAGTCTCAATATACGCACGTTACAATAACCACATCATAGTCTCAATATACGCACGTTACAATAACCACATCATAGTCTCAATATACACACGTAACAATAACCACATCATAGTCTCAATATACACACGTAACAATAACCACATCATAGTCTCAATATACGCACGTTACAATAACCACATCATAGTCTCAATATACGCACGTTACAATAACCACATCATAGTCTCAATATACGCACGTTACAATAACCACATCATAGTCTCAATATACGCACGTTACAATAACCACATCATAGTCTCAATATACGCACGTTACAATAACCACATCATAGTCTCAATATACGCACGTTACAATAACCACATCATAGTCTCAATATACGCACGTTACAATAACCACATCATAGTCTCAATATACGCACGTTACAATAACCACATCATAGTCTCAATATACGCACGTTACAATAACCACATCATAGTCTCAATATACGCACGTTACAATAACCACATCATAGTCTCAATATACGCACGTTACAATAACCACTGATGGCTCATCCTCGCTCGAGTAGAGACTCATCCATGTTTCAGTAGTGGCTCATCCTCGCTCGAGTAGTGGCTCATCCCTGCCTGAGTAGTGGCTCATTCCTGCTCGAGTGATGGCTCATCCTCGCTCGAGTAGTGGCTCATCCATGTTTGAGTAGTGGCTCATCCTCGCTCGAGTAGTGGCTCATCCCTGCCTGAGTAGTGGCTCATTCCTGCTCGAGTGATAGCTCATCCTCGCTCGAGTAGTGGCTCATCCATGTTTGAGTAGTGGCTCATCCTCGCTCGAGTAGTGGCTCATCCCCGCTTGGGTAGTGGCTCATTCCTGCTTGATCAGTGGTTCATCCCTGCTCATACAACGGTTCATTCAGCTCAGTTGGTAACTTGTCTCCAAACTGATGTCCCCCCGTGAGCTGGAACATATAGCGTATTTCTGATTTACTTTACTTTATATAAAGTGCATTTCTGTTGTACTTTATATAAAGTGCATTTGGAGGTGGAAAGTTGGAGTGAAAAAGATTTTGAGTGATCGGGGCCTGAACATGCAGGAGGGTGAAAGTCATGCAAGGAATGGAGTGAATTGGAACGATGTGGTATACCGGGGTCGACGTGCTGTCAATGGATTGAACTAGGGCATGTGAAGCGTCTGGGGTAAACCATGGAAACTTCTGTGGGGCCTGGATGTGGAAAGGGAGCTGTGGTTTAGGTGCATTACGCATGACAGCTAGAGACTGAGTGTGAACGAATGTGGCCTTTGTTGTCTTTTTTTAGCGCTACCTCGCGCACATGCGGGGGAAGGGGGTTTTTCATTTCATGTGCTGTGGGGTGGCGACGGGAATGAGTAAGGGCGGACAGTATGAATTATGTACATGTGTATATATGTATATGTCTGTATGTGTATATATATGTATACGTTGAGATGTATATGTGCGTGTGTGGACGTGTATGTATATACATGTGTATGTGGGTGGGTTGGACCATTCTTTCGTCTGTTTGCTTGCGCTAACTCTCTAACGCGGGAGACAACGACAAAGTATAATAGATAGAGAAATTGGAGGTGGAAAGATGGAGTGAAAAAGATTTTGTGTGATCGGGGCCTGAACATGCAGGAGGGTGAAAGGAGGGCAAGGAATAGAGTGAATTGGAGCGATGTGGTATACCGGGTTTGACGTGTTGTCAGTGGATTGAATCAAGGCATGTGAAGCGTCTGGGGTAAACCATGGAAAGCTGTGTAGGTATGTATATTTGCGTGTGTGGACGTATGTATATACATGTGTATGGGGGGGGTTGGGCCATTTCTTTCGTCTGTTTCCTTGCGCTACCTCGCAAACGCGGGAGACAGCGACAAAGTATAATAAAAAAATAAAATGATATATATATATATATATATATATATATATATATATATATATATATATATATATTGGTTGAATTAAGTTATAACTTTTTGTAGTTTACTATTCAATCATCTTCAGAATTAGTTATTACGTTTTCATTATTATTATTCTTATTATTATTATTATTATTATTATTATTATTATTATTGTTGTTGTTGTTGTTGTTGTTGTTGTTGTTGTTACTGTAGAAACGAATGGATCTTAACGTTGGTCAAGGCATGGAGTGGCTTTGAGGTCAACCTTTCAAGCCGTACATCCGATGATGTGCTGGTCAGGAGGGAGTTACATTATACCGCAGACCTTGGCTTATTTCTGTACACTGTACACCTCTATGGGTGATATATGACCATATATAACCTTCACACACCAGTGATGGTGCATGGTGTGGTGTAGTGGTGTGGTATGTGTGTGCCAGTTGAACACCAACTTGTAATGGGATATGAGTGGGGTTTGAGAAGGCAATGATACAGGTTAAGTCTACAGAGTTCGTAAGAAGCTTAGATACAGATTCTAATCCTCTTTAGTTGGTACTGTTCTTCTGCTGGGTAGAAGCGAAGCAGATGCTGTTTGAGCTCCCATTTTTTTCATGTATGTATGTTTATCGAGTTTTGTAGACTTTGATGCTATGATTTTCTTTATGCTTTTGATGGGTTGAGATCTGTAAGGATTAACAACGGGACTGTACCGTCTAGCTTTGGAAATTATCTGCGATGGTCTTACGCCACATGGCTGATGATGGGCGAGGACGCGAGTTATTTTGTTGGGAATGTATGTTGACATTGTCAGGTAAGGAGGAGTAGCGACTTAAGCGACTTTGTGGCGTGTCCTTACATCAGGAGGTGTGGTGGAGCAGCAGTTGTGTGGCAAGCGCCAACATCAGTTGGTGTGGTAGGGCAGCAGCGACGACATTGGTGGTGATGGGGTTGTGTGGCGAGCACTGACATCAGACAATGTGGTGGAGTAGCAGCGACTGTGGTGGTGGTGGTGTTGTGGTTGTGTGGCGAGCACTGACATCAGACAGTGAAGTGGTGGAGCAGCACCAGCGACTGTGGTGGTGTTGCGGTTGTGTGGCGAGCACTGACATCAGACAGTGAAGTGGTGGAGCAGCACCAGCGACTGTGGTGGTGTTGGTGGTGTGGTGGTGTGGCGAGCGCTGACATCAGGCGAAGTGGCGGCGGCGGGGTTGGTTGGACAAGGGGTTAGGGGGGCGGTGGTCTAGTATCAGTGAACCTGAGGCGGCAGATAGACAGGTTTGGCCGGTACTGTGTTCTCGACATTCTTCACGTTGCGTGGTAATGTTTAATGGCCAGTGGTGTGATAACCTGCCCAGGACGGTGCAGTGTCCAAGATACCAAACAGACCAGCACAGGCTCGGGTTCGCTGTCAAGGGTCTTAATTAAATGATTATATGAGTTATCATCTGTTCAGGGATGGCTCTGTTCTGGATTGAGGTACTGAATATGTTTTTACATTGGTCTGTCTCTCAGTCTGTGTGACTGCCTCTCTCTCTTTGTATATATATATATATATATATATATATATATATATATATATATATATATATATATATATATATTATATTATTCATATCATTTATATAGCATCAGGATCACTTTTAAGAGGAACCTTCTGCTTCATGGCAGCACAGCCGTCAGTCACAGGGAAATATTATGGACGCCTTTGGCGTGGAAAAACTCTTCGATGAGAATTCGCTCCTTTTAGTTTAACGAAGATGATACACCTTCGTCGAAAGTGACTTTTCACTCAGTGCATAGAAGCAGTAAAGAAAAACTACATCGAATTCTTTGATAGATGGGTAGGGCATTCGAGTTTAAGTTTAGAAAAGTAAGACTCACTCTTATCAGTTCATTAGTGCTTCCTTACCCTGAATGTTGCGTCCAGGTTTGGTCACCGTACTGGAAGAAAGACATTGACATAGTGGATAGGGTACAGTGGCCAGCAGCTGAATTGATTTCCGGACTGAGGGACAAATCGTATGAGGGCTGTTTACACGACTTGAACTTGTTTAATTTAGAAAAGGTATCAAAGATTATCAAATTCTTTGATAATGAGTTTAAGAAGGTTTTGCGGCTAGATTTGTTGGGTTAGCCTATCCGTGGACAAACAATGTACTTCGTACGAGGCAAAATGCTTAACTACATCATGACTGTTAACTTATGGAATGACTTACCAATTACAGTAGTTGTAGGAAGCACCAGACATACATTAGAAAATTGACATAGGCAAATGCTTAGCTTCATGTCCATGTCTCCTTAGATACATAGATATCTGACAGGGATTCCTCCGTAAGCCATCTCTTCTAATCTTACCACACAAATCTCTGTGTTTCTGATCTCATCCACTATCACGAACAGCTTCGAAAGGATCCAGTGGTCTATTGTTGTTTGTGTTGGTCTGGAATACTGATTTTCCTATGTAACTCTGTAACATTTTTGAAATCATATTTACCAAGCTGGGTCTTTTAAGGCAGCGTTCTGTCACCATCGTTATTCACAATTCAAAGCGAAGACATTTCTCTTGCAGTAGCGAACATGACTGTGTGTATTGTGTGCGCAGACTACGCCTCTCACCGTACGCTTCAAAATCTTCGTCATGTACCAGTGCACTCTGTAACTATCTTCTGTTTCTCAACTGGACCTGTCCCTCTAGAGTCCAGAATATCCTGCCCTGTAGCCTGGATAGATAGAACTTGCGTGAGGAATACGTGGTGGCAGATGTTTAGAGTTGGAGGGGAAGAGTGTAGCGGTTAGCGTTCTTGACCGTGACGCATTCTCGGGCTTCCCGGGGGTCAAGCCCGCTACAGTTGCGCTAAATAGTAAGAGTTTTCGTTGTGGATCACTTTCGTGCTTTTTTGCTTCTTGGACTTTGATCTATACCGTGTGTGTAGTGCTTCAGGCATCTCTTTGCTATCGCCCATGTATGTGATCCATCTGTTTATTAGCGTATATGAGATCTTTTGATTTGAATTTTCCATATGCAGAGAAGTATTCTTTAGTTAAAGCAGCACCTCGTCTTCTTTCTATTGAGCTTCTGATATTTTAGGTTGATGTCTTCCATTTTCTGGTCGATGTCCTCCAGTGTTGAGTTAGTCGGCCAATTTTTTGGTCAATGTGTTCCAATTTCGGTCGAAGTCTTCCAATTTTGGTCGACTTTTTCCAGTTTTAAGCCAGTCTCTGCCAATTGTGGTCGGTGCATCTCCCAATTTTGGTCGACGTATTCCAATTTAGAGTCAATGTCTTCCAGTATTGCTTCATGTCTTCTAGTGTTTGGTCGATGTCTTCTCATCCAATTCTTTCGACAAGTTCGCTCACCCTTGTTGAATGAATTGTGGCATTTCCAGGTCAGCTATAAGGGAAGAGTCGTGCTCATTCTCATGCAGACGTTGCTCACTGGCACGTATGTTTGGGGCGCTCCGAGAGTCAAACTCTGGCACACACACTGGTGTTCTCCCACTCAGTAGCGGCTCCCAGTGCTGGACCAGACAGTTCATGGTTCGATTTTTCACTCCACACACTTCACACGCTCATTCTTGAAGTCAAATTTGCTACACTCGCCCGATGGTGACGTATCATGTCGTCAACGGTGACGTCTGAGACAACACTGGGAGGCGTTGGCGGGCAAGTCACGGTTCCCTGTCGCGATTCCGTCGTGGTGGGAATGATGAGTGTCATCTCTCCGCTCCTGCTGCTGGTGGTGTCTTCGTAGTCCTACGGTCCACCGCGGGATCCAGGGCGCGTTTGGGGTCCCAGCTGTGTCGTGAGAGATATTGGTCCGCTGTAAATGAAATACTACGTGCTGAATTGCCTCAGTCACCTGGCTCATGTAATGGTCTCCGCTCACGTACGTACGTGTTCTGTCTCTCCGGCAGTCACAACAAACACAGTGATGTGGAGCAAATACGAGAAAGTTGAGGTGTGTTGCCGGGACGGGAAAAAAAATGTACAGGTGTTGCATGTGAAGACTTTTGCGTTGCGTTAGCGAACGCAACGCAAATACTCTTGTTTGAGGTGGACGGCATTAGGATTTTAGTGGTGCTTATTCCTTCCCATGTTAAATCAATCGTCCACTGAGTTGATAGCTGCATTAATTCCTCCATGGCCTGCTATGCCTTGCCCTTGTGGGTTCTGCAAAACATAACTTATCACACTGAGATCAAGAGAGTGGACTAGTAATAGAATCTTGTAGCTTATATACGTGTTGAAACATTTGCTTAGATGCTACTGTCGTACTCTGACACACTGAAGTCCTGAAGCATTGGTTAGACGATGTCTTGGTAGTACACTAACTTGCTGAACCATTACATAGATGGCATGGCATTACGCTGATGTACTAATGCACTGAAATATTACCTGAACCATATACCCGTTCATCATGGATATTTTTCATTGAGCCGTTAATTTGACGTAGTCCCCCTGATATCTGAAGTTTACGTCCGCCCATGACGTAGTTCCTATGGCATCGTAAGCCTGGCGACGTAACGATGACGTAAGTACTCTAATACCGTGAAACTGACGTCCGCCTACGACGTAGTTTCCTCTGACACCGTAGAGCCGACTTCCTCCCATGTCGTAGTTTTCTTACGATATCGTAAAATAGACGTCCACCAAGAGAGAACTAGGTCGCTGACCTTACTTGCCCATGTCGTTTCGCTTCTCTCCTCCTGGTTAGGTTATCCATTAGGCTTGGTTTTGAGCGACAACCATCTACTCTTAGATTTTATAAAACCTTGTGTGTTTTCCTTTGATTTACATTTTGCAAAGCCTTTCATGCTGGCCCAGAGCCATCACTGCGACAGACACTTGACAGTCGTAGCGCTATGAAGAGAGACTACAGCCTCGCTCCTGAGTCCAGTTTTCCCGTCATCACTGTGGTGTAGTGGTTTGTCGTTGCTGGCCATGAGTCAGCACGGGCTCGCTTGGGGTCTGGCCCACATGGGTTCAAACCCTGGGTGCGACAGTGAGCCCACAGCCAACCCATTTGTTCATCCTCCCGTCGGGACTTGTCTGTAACAGGGCACGTGGTGGAGGCTAGCATGTATGTGTGTGTGTGTGTGTGTGTGTGTGTGTGTGTGTGTGTGTGTGTGTGTGTGTACAGAGGAGTAAAGACATGGCACATATATACAAGGATAGGAGACGGGGCAACACGAGTGTATGAATCTCTCTCTGTAATACAGTTACTAATCACACTACTCATGACCCTTCCTTGGTAAGGCTCTGGTGGGAGGTGCCAGCACGCATAGAACTTTGACGGATATTTATTTCCACCGGAATTTGCCGCCAGACTGTTAGATGGGAGGTGCAACTTGCGGGTTCTGAGGTGGAGGTATCTTTCGTGTCGCGCGCGTGACTGTGATAGGTCGCCAGATGATGATTACAGTGTGGGTAAGGTAGGTGTGGTTGTTGGAGAGCGTTGCCTCCGCCTGCAGTAGCAATTGTCTTATAAAGCCTTTAGCTTTATCGTCCATCGACGTAGATGTGCCATCATCGCTTGGCTGTTGACGACAAATGCCTGAGATCTGGTTACATTTGTTCTCGTACTTTTAGAATTATTGATTTTGGTCGCCGGAACCAAACTCGTGTTACTTTCCGATAGTGTCATTATCGTTCTTCCCCTGTGTAGCGCTTAGCGTTCCTGATCGTTACGCATTCGAGGGCCGCTAAGGGTCGAGCGCATAGGTTCGTATCCTGGTTACGGCAGTCGGTCCACAGTCAACCCAGCTTTTCACCAACCCTTAGGGGTTGGCCGATAGAATGAGTACCCGGTTCGGGCTGTGTTTATATATATATATATATATATATATTCCTATGAGTCCACGGGGAAATGGAGCACGCTAAGGGCTCAAGTGCATTTTCGTGTAATTATCACATCATCTTTAATGGGATGATCTTGATTAGGGCCTCAGTTGCCCTTGCCGTCTCATCCAACATCATAAAGAATGGAGGTGAGCTATGAATCAAGAGCGAATGCATACGTAAGAACAGAGACTGGTAATAAAGAAGCTGTATTAATTACTACAGAAAACCAGATGTCATCCTATATTTCCACGTAGCGTGCTTACGGTCTAATGTTCCTCTAGTATTCGGTGCGAAATGATTGGGAGGAGGATCTTGCTCTTCGTTAAGGAGTCGTGACACTTTACACCACTCCTCTGGACGCATAGCGACGCAAGTAGGAAGACAAGTGCGTCTCATGGGTTTGATTTAGGGCTACCTTAACAGGCCAGACCACCTGTGCTGTGTGCGGTTGCGGTGCTCGAGCATAGGTAGCGGAGCGTGGCTTACCCGAGCCAAGCAGTGAGCCGCCGAAACCAGCGGTAATCCAACATAAGTGACGCTGAAAGCCACAAGGAATATGAAACATGAGAGTCGAGGCGCTATGGCGATAATTCACATCATAAGGGACACGAAGGTAATGATTAGATTATTCCTGTATCCCAGGAGATGCGAATTATCACGATTGCTCTCGAATCTTCGAGTTTCGTTTCCCCTGTGGCTACCAGCGTTCTCCTTTTCTTTCTAATCACGTGTTCTTTCGTGATTGATCTGCATAGATAAGGCATTATCGTCGTATTGCTCACACGTGATTGCCGTGGGGTTTGTCTCGCGCTCGGCCACTTGAGCGATGGGTTGTGGAAGAGCCCTTGGAGAGGGAGGGAACGTGGGGGTAATTGTGGTAGACAGTGGCGTGGCGGAGAGCTTCTTCAATTGCTCCGTCACTGTCGCGGAGGTTCACACTTCCGTTAAACACAGAGAAATTGACGCTCATCTGAGTGACCACACCATACATTACAAACGACAAGGACTTCCTCAACTTCGGAAGGGACTGGATTCAAACCCTGGGAAGCGCATTCGGCCACAAGGGAGTAAAGAGATGCACGTCCCCTCCCTGGGTTCAAATCCCTTGGTGTGTATACATTTGTCATTCCATTAGTAGTGTGCCCCACGTCGTGTAATGTGTTAATCATTGCTTTACTTAATCCCAGAAAGTCTCATGAATATCACATTATGCTTTTGAATTACACATTAGAACCATTCATGAAATTCATACAGTTCTTGACTACATACACAGAGCCTGGGATGCGCTTGGCGTCCTTATATTTTGCAGAGAAGGCCAAGATGTTCAGTAGACGAACTGGTAATAGTAAGAATGGACCCAAAGAAGACTATGTCTTCTTTAGAACATCTTCGTATGTCGGTCTCATGCGCTGCAGCTGCTGTATAGAAACCAAATGGACAGTGTACAGATAGACCCAGACCTCTCATGACCGTCTGAAGATACAGGCTGTATCCTGGCAAAAATGTTTGAATTGCTGGTATGATGTTCTCGGCTCGTATAAAGTCTCTCGTAAGATAACCTTGCAGCTGGTTTGGTCACACGTAAGAGTAAAGACGTTGGTAAAATTAGAAGATATGCAAAATGGAGAGGTGAGAATTATACTTGGGAGTCCCAAGGCCACTAATATGACGAAAGAATTAGTTATACTCAGCGTGTAAGATAGACGTATAATGCTGAAGCTTCTGCTAGGTAATCTAGTGTGTGTTTCCGCTCGCAGAATTGTTAAGCCACAGTTGCTATAAAATAGATAATGACTCTAAGAGCACATAAAAGCTTTAGCCCTGTTAAGCTACATTTGCCATAAAATAAGTGACTCTAAATATAACACAGAAAAAAACCTTTCACACTGCAGTATGTAGCTTCAACAAGTAGCAAATCAGGAGATAGCAAGACTTACCTCCACCAGAGCAGATAACTCCGTGTCATATAGCCATACCTGTCTATACAACTGTGAAGTTAGCCTCACAGGGTCCTCACCATAAGGACTTTGCGAGAACGAGTGCTGAAGGCTCCCTCAACTCTGCCACTAGGAGGGCGAAAAGTGCTGCCATTTGAACTTACTCAGATGGTAACTGGAGCAGACACTATTAGCATAGATGATTAGTCATCTGTCTTACAAATTTATATGTTTCGCCGAACTTATCGCTGTTGTGTTTGCAAGAGCAACAACCTCAGAGAGTTTGATTACGTCTGACTCTGTCATCATCACTGGTCGTAGATACAGTTGAGACCAGAATGTAACATACATGTGTCCGAGGCTAGTAATTCACGCGTCACTGGGAAAAGATTTGAGTCAAGCAGTTGTGGATTTCCTGTCACATACGCCTCCGAGAACGTGATAAAGATGTGGCCTTCGTCGAATTTGCGCTCACTGAAAAGCCTGTTCAACTTAATCGTGATCGAACAGACTTGACAATGACAACCACGAAGGTGTATTTGAAGCAAATAGGAATGCGAAAAGATAAGTAAACGTGTTAGCAGACTCATTTTACGTCACCAGGAAAGGTGCCAAAAAAAGCATTTGTAAGGTGAAAGTAAGAAGATCATTGGACTGAATGATGTTTTAACTGCATTTTTTTTTTTTATGTTAACTGAGACGGCACGGAGAACTAAGGCCCCAATAAAGGCCACCTCTCATTAACGCTTTGTGTATGTATACCTTAGCCTGAGCCAGGGACCCAATTTATCGACCCACCTCCAAGGGTGGATGAACAGATGGGTTGACTGTGGACCGACTGCCACAAACAGAATTCGAACCTTTGCGCTTGATCCTGGGCGGCCCGTGAATGCGTCACGACCAGGAACGTTATAGATGCTATTGATAGTAGAGCTTCTTATGGGAATATTAACCACTCAAATATTGACAGTAGAGCTTCTTATGGGAATATTAACCTCTCAAATATTGACAGTAGCGCTTCTTAAGGGAATATTGGCCACTCAAATATTGAAAGTAGAGCTTCTTAAGGGAATATTAACCACTAAAATATTGACAGTAGAGCTTTTCAAGGGAATATTGACCACTCAAATATTGACAGTAGAGCTTGTTCAGGGAATATTAACCACTAAAATATTGATAGCAGAGCTTCTTAAGGGAATATTAACTACTCAAAATGTAAAGGGTGTGGCGAGCGATACTGGATACATATTTGAGTGCTGGATCATAGTTTGTGTGAGAGATGATTTCTATACAAATTTGTCTGAACAAACCAGCATGAAATAGTAAACCATTTTGATAGTAAATTACCAGAAATGTTGAGTTTTTCATCTACTCATGTTGTAGATAAGGCTGTTGTCTGAGAGGACCCAAGGTGTTGTAACGAACAAACTTTATGATTAAATGTTGTAGTTATCTGGTTACAGGGGTGTGATATAGACCCTTTGGGACTTGGGTAATCCCTTTGGTATATCGGTAATGCGATGAATGTGTGGGATGTACAAGAAGCCAGCCGGAGTTCTGGACGTAACTACAGAAACTTTTTATTCACAGGAAAGCTCGGTGTAACCTTGATGCCTCTTCCCCTGAATTTATAGTTTTTATTAGACTTTTTAAGGCAATTTTTTATTGATGATCTCAATTTCTTAAGATTTCACCTTTTTTCACCGCAGTGTCTAGTTACGTCCCTGAAAATTTTGCGCTTATTTTGAAAAGGGAGAGAAGGGTAATCCTTGTCCTTGACACTTTTTTTTTCATACTTTTTTGAGAAAGAAAAATATTTCTTGTATCAGATTTTAATGCTATTATGAAAAGGGTGAAAAAAAAACGGTCCTTGTCCCTGATGGTTTTATGCTATTTTGAGAAGGGAAAAAGATGTTAGTTTTTCATGAGACTTGTCTTTTCAAAAGGGAAGAAAAAAAGAAATTATTCCATGCTGAGATAGTCAGTGGTGTGTGTGTGTGTGTGTGTGTGTGTGTGTATACACTCCACCCGGAGATAAGTCCAGTTCGTCGTTTTCCCAGTGTGTGTGTGTGTTCACGTCGAGGTCCTGCATCTCGCCTTCTTCACCACATTTCCTTTTTATTTTACGCGCCGGGAGAGATAAGAGGGTCGTTGTGGGTGCAGCTGATTCCAGTTTCCGTGTGGCGAATGGCATACGAATCCTCTTAAACGTGCCCGCGCTTATATACTTTCAAGATTACTGCCTGATGTTGTCCAGATAATTGGACCCGCCTTCCTGTGTGACTCGTATGCCTCATGTCCCTTCGTCGAGTCGTGGGATCATTTCATTTATACTTGAGATGAGATGGGCAAGGGGGATTTTGAATGCCTTAATCTCATTAACGCTATTTATATGCGCCTAATCTAAGCTACGTACTCGGTTGATGAAATAACCCCCTTAGAGGAGGTTATTTTTCTCCTCAGCGTCTACGCTCATTAAATCATTCGTTGATGTGATGTATTCAACGGGCCGCATGGGGTCGAGAGCATAGGCTTGTATGCTGGTTGCGGCAGTCTGTCCACAGTCAACCCAGCTGTTCATTCTCCCACAGGTTGGTCAAATTGGATACCTGGCTTTGGTTAGTATATATATATATATATATATATATATATATATATATATATATATATATATATATATATATATTTATTTTTCATACTATTCGCCATTTCCCGCGTCATCAAGGTAGCGTTGAGAACAGAGGACTGAGCCCTTGAGGGAATATCCTCACGTGGCCCCCTCCTTTGTTCCTTTATTAGGAAAACTAAAAACGAGAGGGGAGGATTTCCAGCCCCCCGCTCCCTTCCCTTTTAGTCGCCTTCTACGACACGCAGGGAATACGTGGGAAGTATTCTTTCTCCCCTATCCCCAGGGATATATATATATATATATATATATATATATATATATATATATATATATATATATATATATATATATATATATATATATATAACGCTAATGAGATGGCCTTGATTACGGCATTCTGTTGCCCGTTCGGTCTCAGCTAACGTAAAGAAAACGAATAGTTGGTGTTACCTCTCAAAACTTTTATGTCCTTACATTTACTCGCATTTGGCCTCAAGAACCACTTATCCTTCAGATCACTTTGCGAGTCTAAAAAAAAATTCTTTTCATTATCTTTTACGAGAGCCATTAAGCATGACGTTATATGAATACAACGTCAGACCTTCAGATACCACCGTTGGTGATGTGGATAGATTGACAGTAACAACGGTGAGGGGTCAGGTCTATCACAGTGATCTATGATAGATAAAGTTTTCCTTTGTCTATGGCATGTTCTATGGCATGTTCTGTGTTCCCTGAAATAAGTGTCTATGTCATCTTCTGCGTTCCCTGAAATAAGTGTCTATGGCATGTTCTGTGTTCCCTGAAATAAGTGTCTATGGCATCTTCTGTGTTCCCTGAAATAAGTGTCTATGGCATGTTCTGTGTTCCCTGAAATAAGTGTCTATGGCATGTTCTGTGTTCCCTGAAATAAGTGTCTATGGTATGTTCTGTGTTCCCTGAAATAAGTGTCTATGGCATGTTCTGCGTTCCCTGAAATAAGTGTCTATGGTATGTTCTGTGTTCCCTGAAATAAGTGTCTATGTCATGTTCTGTGTTCCCTGAAATAAGTGTCTATGGTATGTTCTGTGTTCCCTGAAATAAGTGTCTATGTCATGTTCTGTGTTCCCTGAAATAAGTGTCTATGGTATGTTCTGTGTTCCCAGCCACTTACATATATATTCTTCGTAGTGACAGTAGGTCTTCTGATGTCTCGTTCTTAGACGTTCACTCTCGTTAATGACTTACGGAGTATAGACTATGAACCTTTCTTGCAGTTTATTAGCGGGCAGTCGACTCGAAAAATTTAAGAGTATTTATTTCTATCATGGTCGAATGAGAGAGAGTAAGCCATGATGTCTGTCGTGTATATCCTCGCTGATCATAACGTCCTCGTAGATCATAACATCCTCGTAGATCATAACGTCCTCGTAGATCATCATAACGTCCTCGTAGATCATCATAACGTCCTCGTAGATCATTATAACATCCTCGTAGATCATAACGTTCCTCGTAGATCATCATAACATCCTCGTAGATCATCATAACGTCCTCGTAGATCATCATAACGTCCTCGTAGATCATCATAACGTCCTCGTAGATCATAACGTCCTCGTAGATCATCATAACGTCCTCGTAGATCATAACGTTCCTCGTAGATCATCATAACGTCCTCGTAGATCATCATAACGTCCTCGTAGATCATCATAACGTCCTCGTAGATCATAACGTTCCTCGTAGATCATCATAACGTCCTCGTAGATCATAACGTCCTCGTAGATCATCATAACGTCCTCGTAGATCATAACGTCCTCGTAGATCATCATAACGTCTTCGTAGATCATAACGTCCTCGTAGATCATCATAACGTCCTCGTAGATCATCATAACGTCCTCGTAGATCATAACGTTCCTCGTAGATCATCATAACGTCCTCGTAGATCATAACGTCCTCGTAGATCATCATAACGTCCTCGTAGATCATCATAACGTCCTCGTAGATCATCATAACATCCTCGTAGATCATAACGTCCTCGTAGATCATCATAGCATCCTCGTAGATCATCATAACGTCCTCGTAGATCATCATAACGTCCTCGTAGATCATAATGTCCTCGTTCGTCTTGATTTCTCTATTTTTGACGAGTCTTTCAGGTGCTGATACAAACGTGTTGGCGACTATGGTCTGGGGTTTATTAAAGAAGTCATCGCCATCACTTGTTCTGATGTCTGACTTTATATTTGTCCTTTGCCACATGTTATCAGGTACTAACCCACGATTTAAAGAGTACTCGAGACAAGCATTGCACATTTCTGTACGCTGGAGAGATCTGAAAAGGACAGGTGCTCACGAAGCGCGTCTGGGCAGTCGGAAAATGGTGGTTATGGCCGTGGTCTTAGACAACCTGGTTGAGCAGGACAGAGTGGCAGTGTCGTCTCAAACCACCTGTTATGGGTAGAACGATCCTCAGGACCACGATCGTAAGACATGTAACATCTGCGCAGTTATGCGATAAGGGAGTATGTAATGTCTGCGCAGTCATGCGATAAAGGAGTATGTAATGTCTGCGCAGTTATGCGATAAAGGAGTATGTAATGTCTGCGCAGTTATGCGATAAAGGAGTATGTAATGTCTGCGCAGTTATGCGATAAAGGAGTATGTAATGTCTGCGCAGTTATGCGATAAGGGAGTATGTAATGTCTGCGCAGTTATGCGATAAAGGAGTATGTAATGTCTGCGCAGTTATGCGATAAGGGAGAGTGTTTCCACCTGTGCCACGAGTTTTATACGGGTCGTGTTTCTTCATCCTGTTGCTCTAGTGGCTGGGAATGTCTTGTGATGGAAATATGTCATGGCGGCATCCAAAAATAAAAAGAGAAACTAAAGGTTTAATTTGAATTCCCTATGGCGGCGCCAGACGCAATGACAGGGGCATAGCGGCATCAAAAGGCAAAGAGACAAATGGAAGAGTTACTTTAATGCTCCTTTGGGGGTGCCAAAGGCCAACAGAGGGGCGTGGAGGCATCCAAAGATATAGAGGGAAATCGAAGTCCGCGTCGTTTCATTAAGCTCTGTGTATCATTCCTTGTCTATTTAGAGCCATGAGTCAGAGCATGTTTGCCTCTGTTGACAGTTTACCATGGCTAAATGTGCTAACCAAATTACGAGAGGGGGGGGTCTTATTGGCTTCGGTTATTCCTTCATTATAAGTTTTCATCAACTGTAAAGATACTTTTTAGTATGTGATCTGTGTAGTCTTGCATCATTTCCAGGTTGTTCGTGCCCATTGCTCGTAAAATCACATCTGTTGAACCCTTCCTCCTCCTCCTCTCTCTCTCTTCTTCTTCTTCTTCTTCTTCTTCTTCAGAGCGTGAACTTTGTAAGCAACAACCCCCAAGTATTATGTCCCTGCAGCTCTCCTACTTTCCTCACCTTTCGGCAGGTCTGTTCGTTCAACAACCGAGCCAGAACACCCCTGTACTCCAGGGGAATCTTTCCTGGTCTAGCAATTTCGTGTCACATGGAAGTGGTCGTTGGTGAGGGTATATGCCACTTCCATGTCTTCATAAAGTCCTTGATATGGTCGTACATCACTTACATGCACCCGTCGCAGTGCTTGTCGTGGATACATCGAGTGTTCCTTCTATGTTCGAGGCCAAAGTGCCACCAGTAATGACCATTCTGCCCGTGGACAGAAGATTAATATGCCTGTTAACAGCAAAGGCAGTATCTTCGTGGCTGTAATAGACATTCGATCGCTCACTTGGATTGCTCGTAGTCACCTCACTTCGGTCGCTCGTAGTCACCTCACTTCGGTCGCTCGTACTCACCTCACTTCGATCGCTCGTAGTCACCTCACTTGGATCGCTCGTAGTCACCTCACTTGGATCGCTCGTAGTCACCTCACTTGGATCGCTCGTAGTCACCTCACTTCGGTCGCTCGTACTCACCTCACTTCGATCGCTCGTAGTCACCTCACTTCGGTAGGTCGTAGTCACCTCACTTCGAACACTCGTAATCACCTTACTTCGATCGCTCGTAGTCACCTCACTTCGATCGCTCGTAGTCACCTCACTTCGATCGCTCGTAGTCACTTCATCTCAAGGGCTCGTAGTCACCTCATCTCGAGGGCTCGTGGCCACCTCACTTCGATCGCTCTCAGTCACCTCACCTCACCCCGCCATTCTCCATCAACATGAGGGTGACACGCTTTCTACCCCATTACCTCAGTCTTTCGCCACCTTCCTCTCTCTCTCACGCTGATATAAATCCTTCCTCCCTCCCTACCTCCTTCCATCATGTCTCCTGCCACGACATTTTCACCTGACGTGTGATTAAAGGTATATGTATAGATGCTTTATCCTCTTCAAAACACAAAGCATCGAAGTGCCTTTTTCTTGTTCTGGTTTCGTCATGTGGTTACGTCATGCGGTGGTTCTGGTGTTATCCTTTGTATTATCTGTTATGTCTTCACTTGTCTCATGTCTCGTCTTAGATCTCACTAAATCCGGGTACTGAAGTGCAGTAGACGTCCCCACACGTTAATTTATTAAGGTTGGGTCACCTGTGAACGCCATGATTGGGGTCTTGAAGGACAGATGTAAAACCCGTTCGTACGACACACAGCTTTCTCGCTTGTTGTAGTAAGGAGGCTGAAAAGTGCGCTAACCCAGACGTAACTGATGCTTCCATCTGCTGGGGAATGGGAGTCAGTCTCGGCGATTGGTAGAACTGCCATTTTCAATACTTTTCTTTTACGAAAAACAAATAGTCATTGACACGTACTTATTTCAAAGAATGTTTTTTTTCTTCATGGAGTAAACGTTTTCAGTGATCGGTAAAAATAGCGCCAAACATTGTTTTTTTTAGTGTATAAACCGTGAGGCTGGAAAACACAATATTTACCTCGAGAAAATTGTCGTGGGTTGCAGGTATATCTTCAGTGAACTTTAGTGCTGTTGTCTCGAGCATCAGTAAAGGCATTGCTTGGGATATTTTGCTTCCCAATTGCTAGGACGTCTCTCCAGCGCCACCACGTCGAAGATTTCGTGAGGTTCTGGTCGGTGTAGCGAGGTCGTTACTCCCTCCTCATCATCACTCTCCCCCAAGGCAAATAAAGGAGTCAAGTGTCAGTAACGAAGCTCGCACAGATTACGTATTTCTGAGCGACCATCTGGTAGTCAGCGGCTGTGCTCCTCCCGGCGACCACTGTAGACGTTAGCCCAAAGCTTGAGTATAGACAGGTGTCAGAATTTATCTATCATAATCCAGAAGGGACTTAGTCCCGCCAACCCTGTCACTGGTAGTATAGACAGTGTCAGGATTGATCTGTCTATTTTAATCCAGACGGGGCTTAGTGTCTCTCGCCAATCCTGTCCCTGGTAGTATAGACAGTGTCAGTGTTAATCTGTGCATCAAAATCCAGAGGGGACTTAGTCCCGCCAACCCTGTCACTAGTCAGTTTAAGTTCTGCTTCGTAAGCGGGAGTCCAGTTCAGTCAGGGTCACGGGTGGTGAGTAGGGATGTTGATTGGGAGAATGTATACTCAATCTGGTTAGGTAAGTTTACCCCAGCACCAACACGGGAGCCTGTGAGAAGCTGGTGTTCTTACACTGATGTGGAAACTCGTCTTTGCCACGGCCAAGCTACCTCCTAGATCAGCGTTGGACACCAGAGCTACGGAATATTCAAACGTATTCCACGGAATACTCAGTCATACGAATCATGACGACTATAAAAGATTCGATATCATGTTCAACTTCCTTGAAGACTGGACTGGCCTTGTGGTGCGGATCAACTCACGCCATGTAGGGTAGAATTAGACTCCTTAAGTTGTATGGTGGAGATGTGAATTTTTTTCGCTGTAATCACCGAATGGTCAGAACACTTACGTCCATTATCTCTCTCTCTCTCTCTCTCTCTCTCTCTCTCTCTCTCTCTCTCTCTCTCTCTCTCTCTCTCTCTCTCTCACGTGGAAATGTTGGTTAATGGTCTGTGTGTTCCCTGGGTACCAGAGGTGACGCAATGCATAGGTAACCCTCCATGGGTTACGGGATGGCCATGACCGTCCTGTTTTTCCCATCGGTGTCACTTGTAGAGCTGTGTGGCGTCGCTGGTTGGGGTCACTTTGTCCACTGTGGTATGACTTCGAGGCTGGATCCCCCGACACCTGTTGGGTTTACTGCTGGTGTAAGGGAGTGAGGGAGGAGGTACACAGGGGATGTCCATGTCTGGAGGTTGAACCTTGTGGTGAAAACTAGGCAGCCTTTTATCCGTGAGCGAAAATGCCATCGCCATAGTCTCTCTCCTTACATAAGGGTCCTGGATCAGTCTTTATCTTAGGTAAGTTTGTATTTCACAGGTCAGGTTTAATACAGAATATTCTGCAGGTGGGTCGTGACCCGGCTGGACTAGCTGCGCACTCCTAAGTCAACGACCAGAGGTTTGCTGGCGACAAGCCCTCACCAAGAGCATTTGTACTTCCTTTTAATAACCATGTTTAATGGCATTGTTATTTATCATTTTTCACGATGAATATTTTAGGTCTGATTATGATCTTAATATTGTGGTATTTATCTTGTTACATTAAGGGTAGTTCTTGTATTAAAAGCATTGTTTCTACCACAGGTGAGTGTGGTGGTGTGGTGTGCGCGGAGCCAGGCTTGGAAGGTGTCGCTTCGTCTGCCTAATACAGAGTTGCCGTAAGTGTCTCCATCCGTGGTTCCTTTTTCTAACTCCATCCTTAACGTGGGAGGAATTGAGGTCGCAGTTGTGGTTTTTTTTTTGACGAGGGGTTTTGGTCGAGGGGTTTTCAATGGCCCTTTTCATCCTATGCCTCAAAGAATTTTTGTCACAAGATTACACACAAAGAGTCTGTTCATGTCCACTGATTTCACTAATCACAGCAAAATGTGACTAGACCATAGAGAGAGAGAGAGAGAGAGAGAGAGAGAGAGAGAGAGAGAGAGAGAGAGAGAGAGAGAGAGAGAGAGAGAGAGAGAGGTGTAAATAAAGCACCAGGCAAGAACACTGCCAGACTGTGATTTTTGTGGAGGCGCGTTGACCTGTTGACCTGGCTGATATCTTTGGTTCTGTAGTGTACAGGTTGGCTGGGGTTATTACTGCATCTTGTTACATCTTACACCCCCCTAGTTTTAAGTGAGGGTATGGTAACATACTGTTCTTTGTGTGGGGAACACACTGAGACGTTTAGCATTGCATGAACCGAACAATTAGAGGTCTGTAGGACAAGGTAGGAAATTTAAACTAACCATTCAAAGTAAGCTGGGCATTGCCTCTTAACAACACACACACACACACACACACACACACACACACACACACACACACACACACACACACAGCCGCGCGCGCAAAAAACACAGAGCCAAGCAGACTAGGCCAAAATGATTGAATTTGTTTCAAATCAGAAATGGGTTCAGGCGAGGGAAGGTATCGTGAGTAAGCCATTGTAACTAGATCCACAAGGAGGCGGGAGGAAGAAATATAGGCGGAACGCACTGAGAGTTTAAGTCTGGGGGATTGATAAACTACGTTGAATCAAAGATTATGAAAAGCGCCACCAAGTGGGAGAAGACATTAGGAATTTGATATATATATATATATATATATATATATATATATATATATATATATATATATATATATATATATATATATATATATATAATATTTACGTTGGAGGCTGCTGTTGCCGTTGGCAGCTCCAGGGTGGGCCGTTTTGATAACTGTATCTTTCCCTACATCTCGAAGATTTGGAACGCTCTACCCTCTCATGTCTTTCCCAATAATTATGACCTAGCACATTTTAAGACAAGTTCTTCGCTTCCTCCAAAATTCGAAAGTACTTTCCCTTGTCTCTTTTCCTTTCATTAACCTCTTTCTATTTCGACTAAGGCCTGGCCTTGATGTGGACTGTTGTCCGTGACCGGAGCCTCAAAAAACGTAAAGAAAAAGAATACATTGCAGTCTACATATCTGTTCAGTTGACCGAAACAGAACATTCGGGTACGTGTTTACTTTAACTGCTCGGTGTTAGCACTTGTAGCCATGGTATAGGGCTTTCTTGCTTTGGTTGCTTTATGGTGGTTGTAACCAGAGAAATTGAGGCTGATTAGAATTCTCGGAGTGAGCGCTACTGAATAATATTAAACTTTGCCTCACTGAAACGGGGTATGATTGATTTTCTCTTGGGAAGGGGGAGGGAGGGGGGGTGTTCCTCGACTATGCTCTTCAGATCCATGCCCTGGTGGTGGTGGTGATGGGGTTAGGGGGGTCCTCGACCATGCCCCCTCCTCAGTTCCATGGCCCTGGAGCGGTTCTTGGCCCTGTTTTGCCCTGGAAATGATTGCTCCCGTGTCTTCAACGAGCGGTGTTGAATACGGCCGAGCTTGTGTTTGTATGCAAGATCACGTCGGCCAAGTTTACAAATATGGCCGTAAGTGTTCTGCCTATTCAGCTTTTTTTTTTTTTTCGGTTCAAATTGGTCCTCAGCGGCACTGGAAATCTAGAAATGAGCCACACGCCACCACCACAGTGACGGTGTGAGAGGTGGTTAGATGTGGCTGCGTTCTGTAGCCGTCTTGGTGGAGCCATGATAATGATGTCTGCTGCCGCTTCTTCTGATCCCCCCATCTCCAACCGTCTTCTAGGTGTCTACTTCCTAAACTGACAGACTGGTTTTTCTTTGATGGTAGATGAGCTGCAATGCTTAAAGGCCTCTGTTGAGTTTTCCACTCGGATATGATATGGGTGAAGACTTGTACGCGACTGCTTGTGCCTGTGTGGCACACCGTATGTAAGTCAAGTTGTGCTGTGTGCACACTTGGTGCGTTTTGAGTGTGTGCTCACATGAGTGTGTTTGTGGTTACCCGGTAGTGTTTGCGCATCCTCCGTGTGAGTACATACGAGCATCTCCGACGAGATTTTATCATTAGACATGTCTTGCTTGATGAACAGTACCGTTTCTGTCTACCACCTCGAACACTACATGATTGCCAACCTTTGGTTCGTCTGGCACTGTTTTTAACCATATATCGAAGTTTCTTTTAAATGTAGATTTGTTTTTGCCACTCATGTTGTTGTCTCGTGTGGTAACACACTGAATAGTCTTTCCGTCTTCCGTGCTGGGCTGCCGTATATTTTTGTTTAAGGGAACAAACAGAGCAGGGAGATCAAATTGGAGGTGGAAGGATTGACTCAAAAGGATTTTGACCAGGGCCTTAGAATGTAGGAAGGTGGAAGGCGTGCACGGGATAGAGTAATTTTGATGTGGTATACTGGGGTCGATGCTGTCAGTTGGCTGATCCAGGGCATGTCAAGCGTCAGGGGTAAACCATGGAAAGGTCTGTGGGGCCTGGATGTGGATAGGGAGCTGTGGTTTCGGTGTATTACACATGACAGCTAGAAAATGGATGAGAGTGGACGTAGCCTTTCTTCGTCTGTACCAAGCGCTACCTTGCGAACGCAGGAAACAGCTATCAAGTATGAAAAGAAATCTATATTCGTTTTATTCCAAGTAATAATTGAGACATGAATACTTTTTCTCCCATGTTGAGACGCTTTTCGGGCAAACAGATTATTCATAATATCCTTAGTTCGATGCTGTACGTAGGGTATCATGATGGATCTTTCTCCTCTTCATTCTCGGGTGTAGTTCAAGTTCTTTCAGCCTCTCATGCTAATTCGTATCTTCGTTCACCTCAATTTTTTTTTTTAACTTCTCTGTCGCTTTTTTTATTTCCACTCGTTTGGTCTTTGACGGTACGACAGTGTACGCAGTGAACATTGTCATCAGCTTTTGTGTCACATTGTGAAGGTTCGCATTATCATACCGCTCATTATTTGCCTCAGTACTATTGTTTTATCCAATGAGTTTTTCTGAACTGAAGATGCTCATCTTGGAGGACCCCTAGATCTCTAACGCTTGCTTCACATTGTCTCTCTTACCAGTTATAATTTCCCTGTTTCTCCGTTCATGTCATCGCTGTATTGTTAATGGTTCCATGACGTATTTTTTCAAGATGCCTTCACTGATTTCCATTTCGATTTTCCAGTCCATTTATGAATTACGGGGAAGTACTTTAGTGTAATTCATATTTTCGTTCTTTGATCCTATCATTCTACTTGCTTTAGTATCTTCTTCCCTGCTGGTGTGTGTTAGCCATGATGGCTACAAATACCGTTAAGACTAAAGCTTTTCCCTTTGTCAATCCTGTGCGAACATCCTCCTTTTTAAGCGCTGTTCAGTTTGAAGTTGAATTTGATTTAAGTTAGAATGTCTTTGATCTCCTCTCGCAGTTTAAGAGGAACAGTTTGTTTCGATGCCTTCCCTGATGAAACTGTGTAGATTGCTTTGTCAAATATATGGGCAAAGTGAGCAGAGATGAGAGAGAGAGAGAGAGAGAGAGAGAGAGAGAGAGAGAGAGAGAGAGAGAGAGAGAGAGAGAGAGAGGTCAATGGATCATTCTATCCATCTGTCTGTACATTTGCCTTTCAGTCACCCCCATCACCTTTCTGTCACCCTCTCCGTCTTTCACCATATCCCTCTGTTCAGTATGCTCGTCATCCCAGCCATCCACTTACCCCTTCTGATTCCTTCCTCCCGCACTGGACATCTCTCGTTAGGTGTGTGTGTGTGTGTGTGTGTGTGTGTGTGTGTGTAGGGAAGGTAGCGCTGATGCGGCGGGGCAGGAAGGAGAAGTGGTCATTATACGGTGTAGTGACCCACGTTGATGTTATTAAGGGAAGGAGGTAGTAGGTAGCCTTGGGCGTGGAGAATTGTGAGGTGTGAGGCCTGGACAGGCAGGTATTACGGGTGGTAGGCGGCCCCACTAACCTCACTGGGCCTCACCACCACCGCTACCTCACTCCGCCTAGCCTCACCTCACCTTATCTCGTCGTCTACTGCTGCTGTCGTCACTTTGGATCTAGCACCTTTAGAATCTTCATACCGTGAAGAGCTAATTGTCGACACGTCTCCTTCCCTTTTCATCGACCACTGTCTCGTAAATACCGAGGATGTTGGATGTTGTGTGTGATGTGAGTACAGAGTGTGGTGGAGGGATAAGTCTGATGTGGGGTGCTCCAGCAGTGTGAGTCTGGAGTGGTGGTGCTGGAGGCTCCAGCTATGTGATCCTGGAGGGCATGGTGTTGGTGGCTTGAACTGTGTGGTCCTGGAATGGTGGTGCTGGAGGTTCCAGCTATGTGGTCCTGGAGAGCATGATGTTGGTGGCTTGAACTGTGTGGTCCTGGAATGGTGGTACTGGAGGCTCCAGCTATGTGGTCCTGGAGAGCATGATGTTGGTGGCTTGAACTGTGTGGTCCTGGAATGTTGGTGCTGGAGGCCCCAGCTATGTGGTCCTGGAGAGCATGATGTTGGTGGCTTGAACTGTGTGGTCCTGGAATGGTGGTGCTGGAGGTCCCAGCTATGTGGTCCTGGAGAGCATGATGTTGGTGGCTTGAACTGTGTGGTCCTGGAATGGTGGTGCTGGAGGTTCCAGCTATGTGGTCCTGGAGTGCTGATGGGGGCTCAATCTGAGTTGTTCTGGAATGGTGTTACTAGAAGCTCTTGCAGTGTGGACCTGGTGTGGTGGTGATGGGGGCTCAAACTTTGTGATTCTGGAGTGGTGGTGATGGGGGACTCCATCTGAGTCGTTCTGGAATGGTGTTACTAGAAGCTCTTGCAGTGTGGACCTGGTGTGGTGGTGATGGGGGCTCAAACTTTGTGATTCTGGAGTGGTGGTGATGGGGGTCTCCATCTGAGTCGTTCTGGAATGGCGTTACTGGAAGCTCTTGTAGTGTGGTCCTGGAGGATGATGCTGGAGGTTCGAACTATGTGGTTCTGGAATGGTAGTTTTGGACACTGTAATCTGTATGGTACTGGCGTGCTGGCATTGGGTGTTCCAGCTTTATGGTCCTCGAGTGGTGGTGCTAAAGGCTCCATATGTATGGTCCAGGAGTCGTGGTGCTGGAGGCTCCAGCTATGTGGTCCACGATTAATGGTACTGGAGGCTCCAGCTGTGTGGTCCAGGAGTGGCCCTGGAGGCTCCAGGTGTGTGGTGGTCCAAGAGTGGTGGTGCTGGAGGCTCCAGCTGCGTGGTGGTCCAAGAGTGGTGGTGCTGGAGGCTCCAGCAGCGTGGTGGTCCAGGAAGCTCTAGCTATGTGGATATCTAAAGTGATGGTGCTGGAAGCACTATAGCTGGGCTGTGGGCTCCGGTCTTCCAGGTGTGGGACTGGGATTCTTCATCCTGGAACCCCAGTTTGTTTTTCTACATCTCAAGCAACATCACTCATCACAGCTCATTTTCATAGTCTTTTTTTTTTTTCCCTGGATTTTACTATGATATTTAGAGCTATAGATGGAAAATGAAGAGCCACTGTTGTTGAAGAGTTGATAATTCAAGTATTTCTGCCTCAAGTGACTTTGGAAATTTGTATAGTACGGTTCTCAGGCCTTTGTACGCTCTAAGAGATCATGATATGAAGTTAGTCCAGAAGGATGTCTGTGAACATCATCAAATGGATGGTTACTAATTGAGCTTACGTACCTGTACACTCCTGTACACCGCGCCCATGTTTGTACACACACACACACACATACACAGTCAGCCTTTCTCAATTCAGTTAAACCATTATTATTATTATTATTATTATTATTATAATTATTATTATTATTATTATTATTATTATTATTATCATTATTATTATCTTATTATTATTGTTATTTTTATTATTATTATTTTCATCATTATCATTATTGTTATTATTATCATTGTTATCATTATTATTGTTAGTATTATTATGATTATATCATTTTTATTAATATCATCATTATTATCATTATTATTATTATTACTACTGCTACTGCTACTTTTCTTATTCCTATTATCATTATTATTATTATCATTATTATTAAAGTACTAGCAGTAGTAGTAGTAGCCGTAGTTGTAGGAGTGGTAGTAGTGGTAGTATCAGTAATATTACATAAACAACCTGGTGCATGTATCATAAGTTTTTGAGAGTATTGCGACAATAGATGCAAGACCCAGTGTGTTACAGAATCAGGTAACTAACACAGGTCGGCCCAGGACGGGTTCAAGTGGACGATCCTGTCTTGTCTCAGCTGCTGGACCGCTGTGATAAGGGCCTAGAAGCCTTTGAGGCTGGAGTGAAATGTTAAAAGTTGTTTGCACAGGCTTTCATCCAGGAGGTGTTTGACAAGTGTAAGTATAAAGTGGTGGCACGTATATCGTGGGTGCAAAGTGAATAGCTGGCAAGTTAACAACGACGTTGGATTAATGCTATTATAACGAAGTGTTTTCTGGCGTTGTGTTTAACGATGGTATGTTCGCCCTAGGGACTGGGTTCGTATGCCAGCTGCTCCTCTTCCATAATCCTGACGCTGACAGTAACTTGTTTCTGCTTCGTATCGTATCGTCTTGTGAACGACATAGGATTTAGCTTGGCGGTCCTGTCGACTGCCCGGATTTAGTGTGGCAGTCTTGTCGACTGACTGGAGTCGAAGATCATCAAAAACTGGACAAAGTAATGGGCAAGAAAACGCTCAGAGGTTCTCTTACCGCCATCGGTTCAGTAAATCCTCTAGAAAAATATTGGAACGGGCTAAAGGCCTTACAGATAGACTTACAGACTTACAACGATGTTAACAGATAATTCATAACATAATCATGGGACATACAAGAAGGCAGAGTCTCTTACGCCCATAGAGAGATCATAATTCCTTGCTAGAATAACAGATTAAGTAGAATTTTCATATCAAATCCCTTGGAAAGCAAAGAAAACATTGTGGAAGGTTATCAGGCGTCTGGACATGATCAACTAACTTCCAGCAAATGTATGGAACACCCTGGAAAGACTGCCACCTGGACTTCTTGAAGGAAACGACTGGAAAGTAGTTTCCTCCGAGATGTGGCAGCGTAGCCAGGCTGTGGAACACACACACAGCACACACACACACACACACACACACACACACACACACACACGTCCAGCATCGAACATGAAGAGCTAAAGACATACTGAGAGTCTATGTGATCTTGGAATTATCCCTAATATATGAAGGTGTTTAAGATTTCTTGGTTGGTGGATGTAGGCTTGGGCGCTGACGACCTTAATGGCCTGAGCAGTTGATAGGCCTAAAGCCTAAACTACCCAACAGGCTTGTTGGTGAATCAGGCCCTCATCAGGGAAGATGGATCGCAGTCCAGAGTGTAAGGAGAAGTCAGCCCCCAAGTCCAGAGTATGATAAGGTAATGATTGAACGGTGTTGGTAATTTTACTTACTTGTTTATATATTATTATCAGTGTTATTGCTTTATATTTTCTTTAGATTATATTTGTAGATTATTTGGTTATCTTTAGCGGACCGTAAGCTTGTAGAGGACAGGAGGCTGGGAGTAAAGTGGAAGGTGGTGTTGGACTATAGATTGGTAGTGGAGTGGGGGCTGGAAGTGAAGTGGAGGCTGGTAGTGGAGTAGAGGCTGGAAGTGAAGCGGAGGCTGGAAGTGAAGTGGAGGCTGGTAATGGAGTAGAGGCTGGTAGTGAAGTGGAGGTGGTGGTGGAGTAGAGACTGGAATTGAAGTGGAGACTGGAAGTGAAGTGGAGGCTGGAAGTGAAGTGGAGGCCGGTAGTGTGGTAGAGGCTGATAGTAGGCTGGAATTGGCAGTGAAACAGAGGTTGATAACAGGCTGAGGGGAAGGTAATCACTGGAAGATTTTAAATGGACTGAAGACAGTGAGGGACTGGAGGATGATAGTAAACTGGACTGGTTGCTGGACTAGATCGGGTCATCTGATATTGGGCTGTTGAATAGGCTATCTGGGCCTCACTTTGCGAAAGAAATACAGACAAATATGATCTATTGGCTGCGGGGATAAGTTAGTGCTGTGAGGGAAGATTGGTCAAGGCGTTTAGGGTGTTTGCAGTGAGATGGGGGACTGCTGTAAGTGGAGAGTGTGTTTGTGTGTGGAGGGGTTCGTGGAGGTGCTACCAGCATCAGGGAGGCATGGTTAGCCCCGTAGGTCATGAGGGACAGCTGCACCAGCAAGGAGCCTTCTGCTGGATTAGTGATACAGCTGCCTCCACCTCAATTATCTTCCCCCTTTTTTTTAAATACTAGTTCGTTGTGTAGACTTACAGGGGCTTCAGCCTTCATGATCTACCCTCCTTCAAGTACTACAGCATCGTCTAGACTTGCAGGGGTCTTCCTGAACCTTCCTTCCTTCAAGTACTAGATCACCATTTCATCATCTTCCATTATCCAACCACTGGTTCATCATCTCTCTTGCGTTAACCTTTTACACAAAATTCTAAACCTCTCTACGTATGAGAAGGTACTTCAGTATCCGTGTATGAGAAGATACTTCAGTATCTGTGTATGAGAAGGTACTTCAGTATCTGTGTATGAGAAGGTACTTCAGTATCTGTGTATGAGAAGATACTTCAGTATCTGTGTATGAGAAGGTACTTCAGTATCTGTGTATGAGAAGGTACTTCAGTATCTGTGTATGAAAAGGTACTTCAGTATCTGTGTATGAGAAGGTACTTCAGTATTTTATACGAACATAATTGTCTTTTAAGATATTAATATCATTGGCTTTTTTTCTATTTTTTTTCTAGGTGGGATAAAGGGCCTAATGTGGGTTTTGGTGCTTTGACGTATAGGAAAGATCTTTGTTGTTACCTGAAGGCAATAGCTGGGAGAGTAGCTACCCACCCTGGCCTGGGAGAGTAGCTACCTACCCTGGGAGAGTAGCTACCGACCCTGGGGTGGGAGAGTAATTACCCACCCTGGCCTGGGAGAGTATCGACCGACCCTGGTCTGGGAGAGTAGCTACCTACCCTGGCCTGGGAGAGTAAATACATACCCTGGGAGAGTAGCTACCGACCCTGGGGTGGGAGAGTAATTACCCACCCTGTCCTGGTAGAGTAGCTACCTACCTTAGCCTGGGAGAGTAGCGACCGACCCTGGCCTGGGAGAGTAGCTACCTACCCTGGCCTGATAATTGTTAGGTTCTGCATCCATTATAACGTGAAGTCTGTTATGGGGAAGGACCACTCCTTCCTTCCTTCCTCTTTGTACTGCTATCGTTCTCGTAGTCTCAGAGTAGTGTTCGCCTCAGTTGTCGTAGTCCCAGAGTAGTGTTCGCCTCAGTTGTCGTAGTCTCAGAGTAGTGTTCGCCTCAGTTGTCGTAGTCGCAGAGTAGTGTTCGCCTCAGTTGTCGTAGTCCCAGAGTAGTGTTCGCCTCAGTTGCCGTAGTCCCAGAGTCGTGTCCGCCTCAGTTGTCGTAGTCTCAGAGCATTGTTCGCCTCAGTTCTCCTAGATGGCAGTGCTGTGCGTCCAGCAGAGTTGGCCGGAGGGATTGTACGCTCGCCACTGGTTGGTATGTACAAGAATGCCATCAACATAGCTAATAGTAATAGTCCTGGGACACTGTGGAATCGACTTCAGCAGTGCATTGATTAGTACGCTGAACAAGGTGGGACCAAGTACTCCACCTTGAGGAATGCCAGGGAGTATGTCTTTAACCTCACTTTTGTGGCCATGAAACCACACAGTATTGTGTTATCTTCCTGGTGAAGGAGACTGTACTGCGGTGTGTTGATTGGTGCTGCTGCTGTCCTCAACTCTGTGGTTTGTTCGCTGGCTGTGCATCGTTAGCTGTATATACGTTTTTGTACGGTGTTGGTGTATCCTCAGCTGTATTTTTGGTCATGGTGCTTCCTTAGATGTGTTTATTTCGAGCTGATGTGTTCTCAGCTTGGTTTTGTTCGGCGCGCGTGAACCGTCGGTTATAATTTCTTTGGTATTGTTGTCTCAGTTGTATGTTGCTTGGTATAGTGCATTATCAGCAGCTGGGTGTATTACAGGAACCTCATGTCTTTAGTTACGTTGGACATTGTGTTTGCATTCTTATCCGCTGTGGTCATTACCCCTGCGCCGTTAAAGTGTGTTGGTCATTGATTTTCGAACCATCCTCATTTCTGTTGGTAATTGCTTGTACGTCTTCAGCTGTTTTGTTCGATGCTTTTGTGTGTGCTCAGTTATTTTGGTTGATGGTTTTGTGTGTACTCAGCTGTTCTGGTTGATGGTTTTGTGTGTACTCAGCTGTTTTGGTTGATGGTTTTGTGTGTGCTCAGCTGTTTTGGTTGATGGTTTTGTGTGTACTCAGCTGTTTTGGTTGATGGGTTTGTGTGTGCTGAGCTATTTTGGTTGATGGTTTTATGTGTACTCAGCTGTTTTGGTTGATGGGTTTGTGTGTGCTGAGCTATTTTGGTTGATGGTTTTGTGTGTACTCAGCTGTTTTGGTTGATGGGTTTGTGTGTGCTGAGCTATTTTGGTTGATGGTTTTGTGTGTACTCAGCTGTTTTGGTTCATGGGTTTGTGTGTGCTGAGCTATTTTGGTTGATGGTTTTGTGTGTGCTGAGCTATTTTGGTTGATGGTTTTGTGTGTGCTCAGCTATTTTGGTTGATGGGTTTGTGTGTGCTCAGCTATTTCGGTTGATGGTTTTGTGTGTACTCAGCTGTTTTGTTCGATACTTTTATGTCCTCAGGTGTTTTGTTTTCGTCTATATTTTTGTGTCCTCAGCTGTTTTGGTCGATACTTTTGTGTCTTCAGCTGTTTTTTCGTCTATACTTTCATGTCCTCAGCTGATCTGGTTAATTATTTATGCCGCTGCTGTAGTCTGGCGCATCATTGTTATGTACTCAGCTGTACTGGTCTCTCTACTGCTGTATTCTCATTCATTTTGGACAATATTGTTGGGTCCTAAACTATGCTGATCTACACTGTTGTATTCTCTGGGGACTCGTAAGAGCCGTTTATCCTATGTAGTGGTGGTCGCTACTTTTCTGTTCCCTGCTACGTTACTCGCTACTGTTGCATCCTCAGCTGTTTCAGTCGGTTCGGTTGTATCCTCAGCTGTTTCAGTCGATCCTGTTGCATCCTCAGCTGTTTCAGTCGATCCTGTTGCATCCTCAGCTGTTTCAGTCGATCCTGTTGCATCCTCAGCTGTTTCAGTCGATCCTGTTGCATCCTCAGCTGTTTCAGTCGATCCTGTTGCATCCTCAGCTGTTTCAGTCGGTTCGGTTGTATCCTCAGCTGTTTCAGTAGATCCTGTTGTATCCTCAGCTGCTTCAGTCGATCCTGTTGCATCCTCAGCTGCTTCAGTCGATCCTGTTGTATTATCAGCTGCTTCAGTCGATCTTGTTGTATTATCAGCTGTTTCAGTCGATCCTGTCGTATCCTCAGCTATTTCAGTCGATCCTGTTGTATTATCAACTGTTTCAGTCGTTGCTGTTGTATCCTCAGCTACGTTAGCCGTCCCTATTGTATCCTAAGATATGGTAGTCGTCCCTGTTGTATATTCAGGTAAGTGTTCCTGTTGTATATTCATCTCAACAGGATAATGCTGACGTATTGACCGTCATGATAGCCAGTACGTCAGTGTCGTAATTGCTGGTCGTATCCACTGCTGTGTTGGTGCCCAAGAGTTTTAACACTCGTATTGCCCTGTCCATTAACCTTTTATATTCGTGTCATGTCTTTACTCCTGTGTAACACACACACACACACACACACACACACACACAACAGCCTAAGCCAGGTATCTGTTCATCGCACAGCCCCTGAGGGTAGGATGAACACTTGGGTTGGTTGTGGGCCAACTGCCACGCCCAGGATTCGAATCCATGAGGGTCCGACCACTGGCTGGCACGTACTAACTAGGTAATCGCCAATTAACTACACTACAGAGCCCCTGTGGTGTTTTATCCACAGCCATGTTGGGCTATGACGATATATTGAAATCTAAGTTTGTCTGTTGTATATATTTCTGTAAATGATCACTAAATCACTATTTCATAAGGGTGTACATTAAGCATATATTTCAAACCATCTTTTTTTTTTTGATGGCGAATTCACAGCGTCGGGTTTCATCAGCTTTAAAAATCATTACAGTTAGACTTCCTCAATTTTCTATGTGTCAAGTATGAATTCTCACGTGGAAAGACTGACCTCACATTCTTAGCGACAAGCAAGGTCAGGTATGGGATGGTGTCCCCAGCCTTTACGAACGCTTAGGAAATAATGTGAAAGTTGTCGCGCTTGAGCCAACGAGATTAATGGAGCACAGTAAGTTTCATGCCGAATGGACACCTAAGCTTGTGGCTCTCAATACAAGGGGTGTCAAGGGTACGTATGTAGCTATGGTGGTATGTTGAGTGGCCGTCCACTTCATGGATATTTGGCCAAGACCTTAATGAGACGTTTCAGAGATATTGATGTATACACGAAGGGATATACAGTGAATATTATGACAATATTTTGTAACATAACGGATTTACCGTGAATATTTTGACAATATTTTGTAACAGAAGGGATATACAGTAAATATTTTGACAATATTTTGTAACAGAAGGGATATGCAGTACTTATATTGACAATATCTTGTAACAGAAGAGATATACAGTGAATGTGTGTGTGTGTGTGTGTGTGTGTGTGTGTGTGTGTGTGTGTGTGTATGTGTGCGTGTGTTTGTTTGTGTGTGTGTGTGTGTGTGTGTGTGTGTGTGTGTGTGTGTGTGTGTGTTGGGACGAGAACATTGCCTGTTATGATGCCTCGTCCTTTTCTCGCACAGAACTGTTGAAGTCTTTCCCGTCTTTCGCCTTTCCCTTTTTCTGTGTCCTTTCCTTCAAGAGTTGGGCTTCCAAACATCTGGGGAACTTAAGTAAAATTCCCGTGTATTTTCTTCTCTTAACTTACGGTTATTACATTTCCGTGGACTTCGTCACGACTGGATATTACCTTTGCCTGTACAGCGTCAGTTACTGTGGAAAATATAAGTTATCTCCAGACACTCTCCCCACTTACATTCGCTTCGAATATCCTGCGATTTGCGAAGAGGAAATGGTGGATAAATGAAAATATGAAGAGAGGAAGGAAGAAAAAATAATAAGGAAGATATATAGAAAGACGTTAAGACTAGACCGTAAGCTAAGTTTTGAGGAGATAGTGAAACCAGTTATCCTGACACGGAGGATGTAAGGTGGTTCCAGGCATCTGTTCATCACTCCTCAGTCAGGTGCGCAGTACTTCCCTGTGTAGCTGCTGTCCACAGCCTTACACGGAGGGTGTAAGCTGGTTCCAGGAACCTCTTCAACACTCCTGTATCAGGAGGACAGTACTTTCCTAGGTGGCTGCTGTCTACAGCCTTATGTGGCAGGAGGAAGATGCCCTCGGACACCACTTCAGCATTCCTAAATCAGAAGGGCAGTGCTCCTCTGAGTGGCTCCTGTCTATGACCATATACGGAGCGTGTGAGACGGTTTCAGAGCATCACTTCAACACTCCTTAATCAGGAGGGTAGTCCTTCCCTTTGTGGCTTCTGTCTACGACCTTATACGATGTAAGATTGTTCAGAATATCACATCAACACTTTTAAATCAGGTGCGTAGTACTTCCCTGGCCAGCTGCTGTCTATAGCTTATTGACAATGAAGGTGGAAGATGGCTGCGAATATCACTTATATCCCTTGGCAGGTGCTGCTCGACCCAGCAGACACGAAGGGTGTAAGTTCGTTCCGGAGATCAGTTCAACGCTCCTAAACCAGGACGGTAGTGCTTCCTTGCGCTGCTTCTGTCTAGAACCTAAGCAACCTACAGAGCGTAAAGATAACGCCCATTTAAGACGTTCCTCGCTCGCTTCTGTGGATTTCATTTGTCCTTACCACTCCGAAGGCGTCAGACCCCAGGCAGAAAGAAAAGGTACGTTTGTAAAATCAGAAAAAAGAAGAACTCTGAAGCATCGTGTTGTCAAACGGAGCGATTGCTGGTTTTTATGTGTGGGAATAATGGCACGAGTGTTGTCTAGAGATAATGTTTATGTGACACTTCTAAAGAGAAAGAAAACGGACGGATATACACCTTGAGACCACCTACCTGGGCCACCGCCAGGGGTGCAAGAATGACCGAAGTTTGTAAATTAGAATACCACAAATTTGACAACCAAATGTACTTAAGTTTAAGTAAAAGTATCATCCCTAAGATGAACTTAAGTAGAAGTGAAAAATATTAAAGTAACTCAAGTAGGAAAAGGTAGGATCTCAAACATGATATTAGTAATGGAGAGGATTACTTTTGCATAACTTTAGTTTTCTCGGCGCAGCTGAGGAGCTGCTCGCTGGCGGCAGAGTAAAGTAGTGGTGAGTTGGTCCAAACTGATGTGTCTGACAAGTACGCCATTGGACTAGGTGGCCAATGGACTCCTTGTCTCGACTAGGAAGCCAATGGACTCCAGTGTAAAACATGTGTATGGAGAAAGTAATAAAATGACCAGATTACATGATGTTGTTACTGCTAGACTAAGGCCTGGCTATAGGTACTATTGGCGCTTTGGCCTAACTGCAGATGTTAATCATGTGAATTGTGAAGTTTGTGGTGAGAGATTTGGACTCAAACAAGAAAATATGTCATAGAATGTGAAAAAATAGAGCCTTTTAGGAATAGATCTAAACAAACCCTGCAAGAAATGTGACGTCACAACACCTTATTAATAACAACATACCTTGAAATTTAAGTCTGTATCCACATTTTGCATCTAGTCGGTAAAACTTACAATATGAAACTATGTATGTAATGAAATACCTGTTGTGATCTGTAATATCCTATGTAATATCAATCCTTTGGGGTCTGACTAAGACCCTTTGTGACTCCTGTAATCCTTTTGCGCTGCCGCTCAAAGGATGAAGCATTGAGTGCACTATAAATGTGCCGGAGACACTGGCACAAACCAATCAAATCAATCTGTGTCCTTAAAAGGAGGCCAACGGGCTCCGTGGCCTGACAAGGAAGCCAAAGGACTCTGTGTCCTTAAAAGGAGGCCAATGGGCTCCCTGGCCTGACAAGGAAGCCAAAGGACTCGGTGTCCTTAAAAGGAGACGTGTGGACTCCGTGTCTCGAGTGGGAGGCCAATGGCCATGCAAAAGGTAACGCTTCACTTCCTTCATCCCCAGAGGCTGCTGAAGCTCCTTATAATTTTCTAAACACTTCCCTTGAGTATTCATGCATCCCTGGTGTAAAGAGGAAAGTGGCACTTACCTCCACCTGCTACCGTGGATTGGACGTCGAGTCTTTGTGGAAAGTCGCGTCACCCACTTTAAGGAGACACGGCATTGCACTCTGGATGGACTAGGTGGTCCATTGTCTTCGTGAACTCGCATAGCTTCTGGTAAAGCCGAGGATGGCCAGCGCCTGATGGTGGCCAGCGCCTTCGGGAGAGGTCGGTAGGGTAGACGTCAGATAGGTAGGGCAAACAAGATCAAGGGACTGGAGCAGCCAAGTATATACGGTCGTCATGGCAGATGTCAGAAAGGAGAGAACGCACGTAAATGGTTGATTTAGATGTCGTGGTGGCTATGCCTGGCTACTACAAAATCGGGATTCACCAGAATTTTCGGGGAAAGGTATCGAGAAGAATGTGGTGGAGTGGATGTGTAATAGTCTTTTCATAGAATCTCCTGAAATAAAAGTATTTCAATGACTTGATCTAGAAGAAGAAAAAAAAGGAAGTTACTTAAAGTGCAGTTACAGTAACTTAAGTATGGCAACTTTGTTACTTTACACATCTGATCACTACAGGTCAGGTCGCCACACAGGCCTGGGTATGAATGCTGCTAAGTGTTCATTTTTTTTTATGTTCTTGGATTTTCAGTGGCATATCTACAGCTTAAATGATATTTTAGAGAGCTGGGCAAGATGTTGCTGAAATGATGTGGACACAAGGAGAAGATTAGCGAAGAAAGACTGACTAAGGATATATGCGTCAGAAATGAAGGGAAGAAGGATCGGCTTATCGGGAACTGAACAAGCAAGAGGGTGTGAGGCGTGCATGGGTCACAGCGAACTGGAGTGATGTGGTACACAAGGGGCGATTCGCTATTAGTCGGCTAAACTAGGGCATATAAATGGGAAACCACGGAAAAGCCTGTAGAGTTTGGCTATGGATATAAGGGCTTTGGTTTCCGTGCATGACAATTAGAGAGTGGATGTGACATGAGGAATGTATTCCTGGCACTACTTCGCAAAGTAGGGAAACGACGAAGTTATGAAAAAATGAAATGTGTGTGTGTGTGTGTGTGTGTGTGTATGTGTGTGTGTTGTGTGTGTGTGTGTGTGTGTGTGTGTGTGTGTGTGTGTGTGTTCATATGAATTTAACATGAAATTTAATTCTTTTATCCAAGGATGCTAGAAAATGACAGTGAATTTCTTCCATGGTCCAATAACGTAACTAGGTTCGTCAACGAGCCCAGAAAACTTGGTGCACGTTGACCTGGCGTAAAGCGAGCTGTGTTGTGAGGGGGAAGACCTAGCGTTAGACACATCTCTTGCAGCTGGAGCGTCTGCTGAACAGTCCCTGCGGTCGGGGTTGGTAAGGGTGGGTAGATGGTATAGACTACGGTCATTCCGCAAGGAGGTGCGCCAGGACCTACACCATTAACCCCATCGTGAATCAAGCTGTTGGGCCAGTCTTTCATGAGGTCTCTTTGTACGCGAAGACTGACGGTCATGAGAGGGTGTTGTGGAGGAGTAGTGAAGGGAGTGAGTTGTTAAAGAGATTTCAGAGAAGAGTTTTGAAGCACGCGAGGTGTTATACAGGTGTTGTAAAGTGCCATAGAGGTGTTGTAGAGTAGTATTTGAGCACATGGATAGGTGCAAAGATAAGTAAGGTGTTATAGAGGTGTTGTTAGCGGAGGAGGGAACATGCGAAGTGTCCTAGAGATGATGGAGAGGACTTAGGACCCCAAGTTTACCAAAGAGTTGGGCATAATTTCGTGGCGCACGGGAGGTTGGAAGAGGGTAGGTGAAGCATGCCGAGAGGTGTTGGAGAGGTGGTGCGAAGCCACCGTGATGAAACATGGTTGTTAGAGAGGAGTAACGAGCACACGCGAGGTGTTGCAGAATTGTCAGAGGTAATTAGTGAGCACGCAACAAGGCGTTCAGCGCCTGCCAAGTCAGCGTTGGCCGGGGCACTGTTCTTCCTGCAGCTCGAGGAGACACACACTTCCTGTAATGTTCATGCTGTAAGTATACCAGCAACACTTCCTGTAACCCATACATTCATGCTATAGTTATACCAACAACACTTCCTGTAACCCATACATTCATGCTGTAATTATACCAGCAACACTTCCTGTAACCCATACATTCCTGCTGTAATTATACCAGCAACACTTCCTGTAACCCATACATTCATGCTGTAATTATACCAGCAACACTTCCTGTAACCCATACATTCATGCTGTAATTATACCAGCAACACTTCCTGTAACCCATACATTTATGCTGTAAGTATACCAGCAACACTTCCTGTAACCCATACATTCATGCTGTAAGTATACCAGCAACACTTCCTCTAATCCATACAACAGATCAAGAAAACTTGATACATTAACTTTCTTCATCTTACGAGCCCCTTCTAAAGGATGAAACCGAGAGTCAAGACGTTGTGGAGAGAGAGGCACAGTCCTTACGTTCCTAAGGATGTCGGAGATTGTAGTACCCTGGTGCTTGACGAGAGACGAAGACATGGCATGATGCATTTCAGGCAAGCATAGGCTAGCGTGCTTTGTGTGTGTGTGTGTGTTCGGGAGGGTGAGGCAGCCGTGTCCTCGTCCGGAGGAGAGGTCAGTGACCGCAAGGTTGAGCTGAGGGAAGAAGTGGTGGCGCCGGCTGTTGCCTGGTCTGTTGTTCGTGCAGGGAGATTACCGCCTCATCAAGCCACTGCCAACGTGCTTCGTCATGCACCAAATGCTGTGCTTTGCATATGCACATGCACGCGCTGTACTCCCTCCTCCAACACAAAAGTACACACACGCACACATACACACACACTCGGGATAACATTAGTGTAAATCTCCCCCACCGTAAAACTCCTCCACACACACACACGCACACACACCTCGGTATAATTTGATATAACATCTTGTGGTGACATTAATTATTCTTAAGAAATCTGAAACGAAGGAGCAAAAAGAACATCGCCCAGCGTTATTATGAAAATAACTGAGATAAGCAGCGAGCTTGATGGGTGTCGTTTTATCTAAGTGATGTAAAGAATTGCCACTTGTCTGTTCTGTTCTGGCTGGACTTCGGTGTAGAGAGAGAACTCTTAAGTCACCGGTAGTACGGTCGGTGTATTACAGAAAACGGAGGAGAAAGGTGTATCCTTAAGAATATTCTTTTCTTTTTTAGTATATTTTGGGTTGAACTGCTTTGCTTTTGTAACGAACAATAGAGTCATGCGCAAGAGAGGAATAAAAAAAGGTGTTTTTTTTCTTCAGTATTGGGAGGAGTTAGGTAAGATGCTGTTGAAAAGGAAAGAAGAGAATGGCTTAGGCATTTTCTGGCCACACCTTCCTAAATCTGTTTCTTCTGATGATTTTGGAAAAATCAACAGAATATTATTATTTCATTATTCGCATCGAAGAAATGCAGTTGTGTTAACATGCCATATTTGCCTAATTAATGTACAGATAATTTAGAAGTTGTGAAAAATTGGATTGATGAATGTTTAGATATTCCCTTAAAATGCTGAGTTGGTTGGGATGAGGACGTGTGTGTGTGTGTATATATATATATATATATATATATATATATATATATATATATATATATATATATATATATATGTATATATATATATATATATATATATATATATATATATATATATATATATATATATATATATATATATATATATATATATATATATATATATTCGACCAGCGTTGTTTAGGGATAAAAGATTATTAACTGTAACTGTATTGTACTGTGGGGAGGTTGACCCCTGCGCCAGATGGCGCTTCAACACCGCGCTTAACAAGCCAGCCACCTCCCACCACCACCACACCACGACAGATTTAAATCAGACTGAGTCACTGTCAGGGAAAGATTGTACCGATTTATATATATATATATATATATATATATATATATATATATATATATATATATATATATATATATATATATATATATATATTTCTATGAGTCCACGGGGAATATAATTGTGTGTGTGTGTGTGTGTGTGTGTGTGTGTGTGTGTGTGCTTTCTTGGTGTGGTAATTAGCATTCCTGACCATCAATCACGCGCGGGACCGCCAGGGTTTGAATCCTGGACAAGTCAGTTGGCTGTGTAATTATATCGAATCCGAAATTGCCATAATTGGGGTATACTGTTGCCCGTACCTAATCGCTTACCATTATATATATATATATATATATATATATATATATATATATATATATATATATATATATATATATATATATATATATATATATATATATATATTCCTATGAGTCCACGGGGAAAATGAAACACGATATGTTCCCAGGTGCACTTTCGTGTGATAATCACATCATCAGGGGAGACGCAAGAGAGAAATATAACAGTCAGTTGATATACATCGAAGAGACGAAGCTAGGACGCCATTTGGTAAACATGCGATTGGATATATATATATATATATATATATATATATATATATATATATATATATATATATATATATATATATATATATATATATGTGTGTGTGTGTGTGTGTATATATATATCGCATAATGCCATCCAACAGCAAGGACTCGAACCCGGGACATTTGCGTGGTAGCTGGGAACACTAACTATATTTTATTGTGAGCATTAAGTAGGTCTGATGTGTTGAAGACAACGGAAGTGTACAGGCGTCAACGCTCATTGTCATTGTCATAGCTGAACACTGAACACTGGGAGGCACTTAATGGTGTTGTTCGTCTGATAACTGACGATACAAAGTATTGAATATTAAGAGATCCACCTACAATATTTATAAACTGTAAGATTTATACAAGTGCAAACCTCCGTCAAACAAGACCAAATATCAATGATACCAAATATCTGAAGCAAAATTTGTATCATTCGTTTTGTTGGTAGACTGTACGTAAGGTCATGTGAGAGTCAGCCACTTCTCCATGGAAAGTCCGTGTGTCTCTTCACGCTATTTAGCTTGTGATTCTTAATAATACTCCATCCGTGGCTTTTGTTCGCCACCCGCTCAATGACGCTGGTAGCCAGAGATCAATTCGAGCCAACGAAAAGTTTTTGAGCCTCATATTATATACTCGAGGCACAAATCCCTCATTTTCCTTCTCCACGCTTGCTCCCCACAGCACTGCCGTCTCCGGAAACCTCCAGCACAGTCCTGAGATTATGACACCGTGGAAAACCTTTCTGGCGTTCATGGATGAAGCGGAAAACCTGATCCATATCAATTCATCTTCGAATCCCGTGTCTTATTATCCTGTGTTGTGGCACAGGCCGTCATTGTTGCTCCCCGCTGGGCCGCGTACAAACCAGAGCTAATTGACATGTGATGTTCAACACTGTCTTCCCCACCCACACGTCTCGCACGCCTCGTTCGCGCCATGCGTGGCATGCCTCCGCTCCTCCACACCGCCTTCCTTCTACGGATTTCGTGTACTACTCACGAAAGTACAGTGTATCGTTGTGTCTCATTATCCAGTTCGTGTATATTATAGAGTCAATGTTTATTTGGTTATTGATTTATTGTGCGTTGGACGCAAGAAGTGTTTATAGATAAGGGGCTCGTTTTCTTTTTTATTGGGTATGCTAATGTATCTCTTGTCTCTATTCAATGAGGCAGTTTTCCCCCTTGCACGTCGTGTTGTCAGACCGGCTGAGTAATCTGACTGTGAATATTATCTGTAAGGTCACGGTCAGAAGTGAGGCACAGGAGGGTGTCTGTCACCGCCCACCGAGGAAGCGGAGGGTGTCTACCACCTCCCACAAAGGAAACGGTGGGTGTCTACCACCTCCCACAAAGGAAACGGTGGGTGTCTGCCACCTCCCACAAAGGAAACGGTGGGTGTCTGCCACCTCCCACAAAGGAAACGGTGGGTGTCTACCACCTCCCACAAAGGAAACGGTGGGTGTCTGCCACCTCCCACTGAACTACATGCTGCTCCCGGAAACCTGTAGGTCATTATGGGTACTTCAAGCCTCACTGCCGGCCGGATGGTGTACGGGTCATAACATCCTGAGTAGCCGCTGCTCCTCACCTTCAAGGATAACCTCCCTTCCTCCTCGACTCTCCTTGTCTTCACCGAGGCTCACCGGTCTGACGGTGGCCCACTATAATGCTGACCCTCTTCATGACCACCTTGTGATGCTGAGTACCTTCCTGCTGACGGCTGTAATGCTGACTGTTCCTGTGGCCTCCTTCACTGTGATAGCAGCCATGATGCTGCTGGGTTATCTCGATGGTGTCCGCCGTGCTGGTGGTTATATGCACACTTGAGCTGCCCGTCGTACCACCGTACGCTGTGGTGCAGACTGACCATCATGACGCTGGCCCACCTCGTGTTGAATGACAGCCCAGAGATCCCCATGATGGTAACCATATAAGGTTCTGCAGCGGGAGGGTGTTGGCTTGCAAGGGTGGAGGGTGGCTGCCAGTCGTGGGTCCGCCACTAGCGCTGGTTGCTGGGCACTGCCACCAGTGCTGGATGCTGGGCATTGCCACTAGTGCTGGTTGCTGGGCACTGCCACTAGTACTGGTTGCTGGGCACTGCCACAAGTGCTGGTTGCTGGGCACTGCCACTAGTACTGGTTGCTGGGCATTGCCACTAGTATTGGTTGCTGGGCATTGCCACTAGTGCTGGTTGCTGGGCACTGCCACTAGTGCTGGTTGCTGGGCACTGCCACTAGTACTGGTTGCTGGGCACTGCCACTAGTGCTGGTTGCTGGGCACTGCCTCTAGTACTGGTTGCTGGGCATTGCCACTAGTGCTGGTTGCTGGGCACTGCCACTAGTGCTGGTTGCTGGGCACTGCCACTACTGTTGGTTGCCGAGTTTGTCACTGTTGATGGCTGTCGGGCCTGCCATTTCTATTGTCAGCCGGGACTGCTACTGCTGCTAGCTCCTGTTGCCTGCTGCCGGACATTGTCACTGCTGCTGGGCCTGCCAGTGCTGTTGGCTGCTGAGACTGCCACAACTGATGGGCGCTGGGCCTGCCTGCCACTGCAGTCGACTTCTATGCTCCCCTGTCTTGCTGCCTGTCTCTCCCCATGTCAACGCTACCGTACGTAAACACATAAGGTTAGGTAACCTCTTTCAGCTGAGCGAATACATCTCTATCCACCCGTCTGCAGAATTCTCATTGCATGTTTATCTTCGGGGAAATGACGAAGATCATCTGTATGCAGTATAAGCACAGTTAAGGGCAGAAGTCCAGGAGCACACGCCTTCTCGAGGTCGTGCCGAACCCCGTGTCTCGACGGGAGGAGAGACAGCTTCGAACAGACGAGTACGTAGACACTGGGACATCGAGGCGTGTCCCAGAGGTTTTGTTTACGAGTTTGCCGTATACGGGGAAAATGGTGGATTTTGTCTATCAGTTATTTATGGCCGTTTTCTATGAGCGTCTGTACACATCGTACCCATAACTAATATATGTTTTAACCGAATGTCACAGAAATCCAAAAATGCATTCTCTTTCCCCATATTCAACGAAGATTGATGGGAAGAGAGATGCCCATTCATTTTCAGTGCCTTGAATATCATAATAGTCAGTCATTCATGGTCGTACCGAATATCATAATAGCCACTCATTCAGGGTCATAACGAAGGCCTTCATCTTTGCCAGATATGACAAATATCACTGATATTTGCGACACATGATAGTGGAGATAGAGTTCAAAAGATCTTGAGTGCTGGGAGCCTGAACATGCAGGAGGGTGAAACGCAAGCACGGGACAGAGTGAATTAGAGTATGGCATACAGGGGGCGACGTGCTGTCATTGGAATCACCCAGAGCATATGAAGCAGCTGGGAGTAAACAGGGAAATGTCTGTGGGGCCTGGTTGTAGTTAGTGAATGTATGGATGTGAGCGAATAAGGCCCTTCTTCGTCTCTCGCGGCGCTCCCTCGTTAACGTGGGAAACAACGAACATATATTGGGGGTGGGGGGGGAGGAGAATAACAGAGCGAATATGACAGAAATAAAGATATTCTTCAGGACTTTAAAAGCGTCAGGAAAGAGACAGACATATGGATTAGTTACAAGGGCGGTAGCGCAAATTGATTACATAGGTCACAGACCCCAGTGAGTTGATATTACATAGGTTGAGAAAAAATTGATTCATTGTAGATGATGTAGCGTTCTTGACCTTGACGCATTCACGGGCCGGCCAGGATCGAGCGTATAAGTTCGAATCCTGGTTGTGGCAGTCGATCCATGGTCAACCTAGTTGTTCATCCACCCTTAGGGGTTGGTCGATAGAATGGGTACCTGGCTCAGGCTGGGATATATATATATATATATATATATATATATATATATATATATATATATATATATATATATATATATATATATATATATTAAAAAATAAAAAAAAAATAATGAGGGGAGGATTTCCAGCCCCCCGCTCCCTCCCCTTTTAGTCGCCTTCTGCGACACGCAGGGAATACGTGGGAAGTATTCTTTCTCCCCTATCCCTAAAGGATAGGGGATTACTCTATCTAAAGCCCACACCTCGCAACCATATAACATTGTCGGAACCACCATTCCTTCAAACATCCCCATTTTTGCTTTCCGAGATAATGTTCTCGCCTTCCACACATTTTTCAACGCTTCCAGAATTTTCGCCCCCTCCCCCACCCTGTGACTCACTTCCGCTTCCATGGTTCCATCCGCTGCCAAATCCACTCCCAGATATGTAAAACACTTCACTTCCTCCAGTTTTTCTCCATTCAAACTTACCTCCCAATTGAATTGTCCCTCAACCCTACTATACCTAATAACCTTGCCCTTATTCGCATTTATTCTCTGCTGTCTTCTTTCAAACACTTTACCAAACTCAGTCACCAGCTTCTGCAGTTTCTCACCCGAATCAGCCACCAGAGCTGTATCATCAGCGAGCAACAACTGACTCACTTCCCAAGCTCTCTCATCCACAACAGGCTGCATACTTGCCCCTTTCTCCAAGGCTCTTGCATTCACCTCCCTAACAACCCCAACTAATGGGATGGCCTTGATTAGGGCCTCTGTTGCCTGTGCTGATCCAAGTAACATTAAGAAGAGAAGAAATACATTACATACTTTTCACATGAGGTACTGCAGGGCTAGTGGCTGGGTGTCTGTCTGTATTGGTGAGGAACGTCTGGTGTTGTGGTAACTGTAAGCGGTCCATGTTTGGTGGTCCTTTATGATAGGTGGCGCTCCTCCCTCCTCCACTCTCGCTGTCACTAGGTACATAGCTTATCCCCATACCTAGCTCGCCTAGCATTTTAGCTTTTGTTCATCTAGCATTATAGCTTTTACACATCTATAATCCATTACAGCTTAAGTAGACCTGGTATTATAGCTAAGGCTCACTCAGCATCGTGTATTCTGCTTACCTAAAGTCCATCATAGCTCATGCAAACCTAGCATTATAGCTTTGCTCACCTAGCTTTATAGCTTTGCTCACCTAGCATTATACCTTCTGCCCATTTAGAATCCATCTTAGCTTCTGGTTACCCAGCATCATACCTACTGTTAACCCAGCATCATACCTTCTGCCCACTTAGAATCCATCATAGCTTCTGGTTACCTAGCATCATACCTTCCACTCACTCAAAATCCTACCATACCATTTTCTCACCCAAAATCTCACCCTACTTCTTCATTGAGGATCCATCACCCCTTCTGCTCACATAGAAGCCACCGCTTATTCGAGATCTCTTACGCTTCTTTTTCCTCTTCTGTAATCCAAAATGCGAAGCAAAATCTTGGGTAGAGCCAGAGAAGGAGAAAGATGAAAGTGAACTCTAGAGATTTTTGACAGAGTTTGTCATCCCTAAATACTTATTATTTTCATTAGACGTAAAATGGATTCATAATTGATCTCCGAGTTAATGAATACTTGGGATTACTGTACTGTGTGGTGCTGCTTCTTAAACACGGCTTGAATTATACGAATTACCTGATTTATATACTTCTAGAATATATATTTTCTGCACTGAAACTAAGCATTTTTCTTTCAGTAACTACATGGTTCAAAGGATTTATATTCATCGAATGATTCAAGGAGATTTATTGAATATCGTCGTTAATTCATAATGAATGAGGAATTCTACATTAGAAGTTTTGTATGAAACCATTGTCCGATGACTATTCAAATTTTTATTCCATGGGTTTGATGTTAGGGAAAAGATATCATTAGGCACGTGAGAAACTGTCATTGGGTAGTGATTTCATGATGTTTTCTGTAATATATCGCTTACTTGCTAATATGTTTTTGTGTGATTGTTATTACGTATGTGCAAAGGGGGTTTGGTCTTGCGATACGGCTGTGTGAAAGTGCCTAAAAGACGAAAACGTAGTCTGAAAATGGGTTGTCCTCAAGGACGAAAACGTGGCCTGAAAATGGGTTGTCCTCTGGCGACCAAACGTGGTCTGAAAATGGGTTGTCCTCTGGCGACCAAACGTGGCCTGAAAATGGGTTGTCCTCTAGGCGACCAAACGTGGTCTGAAAATGGGTTGTCCTCAAGGACGAAAACGTAGTCTGAAAATAGGTTGTCCTTTGTCGACCAAAAGTCGTCTGAAAATGGAGTGTAGTCTGGCGACCAACCCAAATGGTTCGAAACATGGAGATCAGTCTCCCTAGGGTTCACGACTAGTTCGTTGAGTTGCATCAGTGGTACATTCCAAAGGTCAGTATGGTACATTCCAAAGGTCTGGATGGTTCATTCCAAAGGTCAGTATGGTTTATTCCAAAGGTCAGTATGGTTCATTCCAAAGGTCAGTATGGTTCATTCCAAAGGTCAGTATGGTTCATTCCAAAGGTCAGGATGGTTCATTCCAAAGGTCAGTATGGTTCATTCCAAAGGTCAGTATGGTTCATTCCAAAGGTCAGTATGGTTCATTCTAAAGGTCAGTATGGTTCATTCCAAAGGTCAGTATGGTTCATTCCAAAGGTCAGTATGGTTCATTCTAAAGGTCAGTATGTTTTATTCCAAAGGTCAGTATGGTTCATTCTGAAGGTCAGTATGGTTCATTCCAAAGGTCAGTATGGTTCATCCTGAAGGTCAGTATGGTTCATTCCAAAGGTCAGTGTGGTTCATTCCAAAGAGAATAAAAAGTTTATTTTGCAAAGCTGATTTATTTTTGGTATATTCTTTATATTAAGTGATTGTAAGTTTGAATGGTGTATGCCTGTGTGGAGAATATCTTTTGGGAGTGGGTGTTGGATATGGGGAGTTTAAAAACACTGGACTGGACGTTCATTTGTTATCCTTGGGATGTTTAAACGTTGCACTGGACGTTCATTTTTGTACGTGGGAAGTTTAAACGTTGCCCTGGACATTTAATTGCTGGATTTGGGAAGTTTAAACGCTGGACTGGGCGTTAAGTCATTGCATTTGGAAAGTTTTAACGTTGGACTGGGCGTTAAGTCATTGCATTTGGGAAGTTTAAACGTTGGACTGGATGTTAAGTCATTGCATGTGGGAAGTTTAAACGTTGGCCTGGGCGTTAAGTCATTTCATTTGGGAAGTTTAAACGATGGGCTGGGCATTAAGTCGTTGGATTTGAGAAATCTAAACGTTGGACTGTGTGTTGAGTCATTGCATTTGGGAAGTTTAAACGTTGAACTGGGTGTTAAGTCATTGGATTTGGGAAGTTTAAACGTTGGACTGGGTGTTAAGTCATTGCATTTGGGAAGTTTAAACGTTGGACTGGGCGTTAAGTCGTTGGATTTGGGAAGTTTAAACGTTGGACTGGACGTTCATTATTGTACCTTGGGAGGTTCAGACGTTGGACTGGATATTCAGTCTTTGGATTTAAGGAATCTGAAAGACTGGATTTTAGGTGTAGTATTGGCATTTTGGGTATTCACTCGAGAGGTTCAGAGATCAGACGTTGCAGTTAAGGAACTTAGCTGTTGAAGGTGAGTAGTTTAGCTGCTGGATTTGGATGGTTTAGCTGTTGAATTCGCATAGTTTAGCTTTTAAGTCTGGGAGGTTAGCTGTTGAATTTGGATAATTTAGCTGTTGAATGTGGATAGTTAAGCCTTTGGTTTTGGGGAAGTTAATTGTTAGATTTGGGAAGTTTAAACATTGGATCGTGGGAGTCTAGTCCTTAGCTTTGGGGAGTTTAGCCGTTGGCTTTGGGGAGTCTGTTGGCTTTGGGGAGTTTAGCCGTTGGCTTTGGGGAGTTTAGCCGTTGACTTTGGGGAGTCCGTTGGCTTTGGGGAGTTTAGCCGTTGGCTTTGGGGAGTTTAGCCGTTGGCTTTAGGGAGTCTAGCCGTTGGTTTGGGGAAGTTTAGCCGTTGGCTTTGGGGAGTTTAGCCGTTGACTTTGGGGAGTCTAGCCGTTGGTTTGGGGAAGTTTAGCCGTTGGCTTTGGGGAGTTTAGCCGTTGGTTTTGGGTAATTTAGACGTTGGTTTTGGGGAGTTTAGCCGTTGGTTTTGGGGAGTTTAGCCGTTGGCTTTGGGTAATTTAGCCGTTGGTTTTGGGGAGTTTAGCCGTTGGTTTTGGGGAGTCTAGCCGTTTACTTTGGGGAGTTTGATCGTTGGCTTTGGGGAGTTTAGCCGCTGGATTTGGGGAGTTTAGCCGTTGGATTTAGGGAGTGAAGCGTTAGGTGCGGGAAATTCGATAGTCGCATTGAAGGAATTTGTTTATTGTTCTGTAGAAAAATCATTGTTTGTTTACATCTTGGGTGAGGGAGGTGTGGTTGGCTTGCTGCAGTTAGGTGAAGGCCACGGTGGACTGGGTGGAGGTGAGGTGGAGGTTTGGGTGCGGACGGGTGGAGGTGAGATGGAGGCTTGGGTGCGGACGGGCGGAGGTGAGGTGGAGGCGTGGGTATGGACGGGTGGAGGTGAGGTGGATGCTTAGGAGTGCTTGGGCGAAGATGAGGTGGGGGCTGATGTGTGGATAAGCGAAGATAAGATGGAGGCTCGGGCGTGGATAGGTGAAGATGATATAAAGGCTAGGATGTGGATGAGATGGACTTTGGGGTGTGGACAGGTGAAGATAAGATGGAGTCTGGGGTGTGGATAGGTGAAGGTGAGATGGACTTTGGGATGTGGATAGTTGAAGATAGGATGGACTTTGGGATGTGGACAGGTGAAGATGAAATGGAGGCTGAAGTGTGGATGGGTGAAGGTGAGATGGTTAAGGGTATACTAAAGCAAGTATGAGGTTTAGAAAGTGATTAAAGTTTGCGCTGCAGATAGACGAAGGTGAGGTGAAAGCCGGGGTTGAGACGAATGAAGATGAGGAGGAATACAAGGAGGAGGAGGAGGAGGGGGCAAGGGTGTGTTCAGAGGAGAGAGAATCACTCTCGCTACCCAGTACATAATGATGGATCTGAAAACCTGCTCAGCCACCACGACGGTTGGAACACGCCAGAATAACGGGATGTTTTGCAGCAGATCCCCCACCCCAGACAAATGCTGCAACAGGAGTGTACGATCCTTCATATATACCCAATATATAGGGACTTTGATGGCTTGGGGAATGTAACAAAATCCTTGGATTTTGTTTGAACTTCTGAGCTCAATGGTATTGGAAGCCTTCATGGACACTCACACAGAGGATTACATGGACAGTGAGGCCTGGATGCAGGATTGCAGCCGATGTGAGGGAAGAGGAGGGAGATTTAAAAATGTTGGTGTAGAGGTTCGAAAACCTGGTTACGGCACTCGGTCCATGGTCAACTTAGATGGTCATCCCCCCAAAGGGATTAGTCGATAGATTGGATACCTGGTTCAGGCGAGGGTATATATATATATATATATATATATATATATATATATATATATATATATATATATATATATATATAGGCGTTAATGAAATGGCCTTGATTAGGGAATTCAATTGCCTATGCTGTCTCACCTTACATAAAGAAGTGTTAAATGTTCTTTTTTCATGTTCAAGACTCAAGTCACGGACCAAAGTCCACATCAAGGCCGGGCCTTAAGTGAAATATAGAGAGAATTATGACACGGATAAATAAAAGACAAGGAGAAGTATTTACAAATCTTGGAGGAAGTGAAAAAAAAAAACCTGTCTTTCAAAATGTGCCAGGTCATAGTTACTGGGAAAGATATGGGATGGTAGAGAGTTCCAAAGCTTCGAGATGTAGAGAGAGAGAGAGAGTTATCAAAACGGCCCACCCTCGAGTTGCCGACGGCCACATAGTAATCATGTGACGCAGCAGCTTACCGAGTATCCCGTGGTCCACCTAGTAGTGGGAGCACACAAGCAGCCAGCTCTCGGCAGCAAAACTCAAAGTAATACTTACAGAAGAGGGGAAGTGAACTAACATTGCTACGTAGGGGAAGAGGGTTAAGTTTGGAAGTTAACTGGGACCCAGCTCAACTCTGTCAAGTAAGGATGCTTATTCTTATATAACACCTTAAGCACTAAAATCCTTAAATGATCCAGTAAATGTGTCAGCTTTCAAGACTGAAAACCTGAAGTTGGTTACTGTATT